>NW_027040244.1:0-122500 GCF_034236695.1 Oncorhynchus nerka | reverse complement strand
GTCTAGTGTGTGTCCAGTGTGTGTGTGTCTAGTGTGTGTCCAGTGTGTGTGTGTCTAGTGTGTGTCCATTGTGTGTGTGTCTAGTGTGTGTCCAGTGTGTGTGTGTCCATTGTGTGTGTGTCCAGTGTGTGTGCGTCTAGTGTGTGTCCAGTGTGTGTGTGTCTAGTGTGTGTCCATTGTGTGTGTGTCTAGTGTGTGTCCAGTGTGTGTGTGTCTAGTGTGTGTGTGTCTAGTGTGTGTCCAGAATGTGTGTGTGTCCAGTGTGTGTGTGTGTCCAGTGTGTGTGTGTGTCCAGTGTGTGTGTGTCCAGAGTGTGTGTGTGTCCAGTGTGTGTGTGTGTCCAGTGTGTGTGTGTGTCCAGAATGTGTGTGTGTCCAGTGTGTGTGTGTGTGTCCAGTGGGTGTGTGTGTGTCCAGTGTGTGTGTGTGTCCAGTGTGTGTGTGTGTCCAGAGTGTGTGTGTGTCCAGAGTGTGTTTGTGTCCAGTGTGTGTGTGTGTCCTGTGTGTGTGTGTGTCCAGAGTGTGTGTGTGTCCAGAGTGTGTGTGTGCCCAGAGTGTGTGTGTGCCCAGAGTGTGTGTGTGCCCAGAGTGTGTGTGTGTCCAGAGTGTGTGTGTGTCCAGTGTGTGTGTGTGTCCAGTGTGTGTGTGTGTGTCCTGTGTGTGTGTTTGTGTGTGTCCTGAGTGTGTGTGTGTCCTGAGTGTGTGTGTCCAGTGTGTGTGTGTGTCCAGTGTGTGTGTGTGTCCTGTGTGTGTTTGTCCTGTGTGTGTGTGTTTCCAGAGTGTGTGTGTCCAGAGTGTGTGTGTGTCCAGAGTGTGTGTGTGTGTGTCCAGATTGTGTGTCCAGATTGTATGTGTGTGTGTGTCCAGAGTGTGTGTGTGTCCAGAGTGTGTGTGTGTGTGTGTGTCCAGAGTGTGTGTGTGTCCAGAATGTGTGTGTGTCCAGAGTGTGTGTGTGTGTCCAGTGTGTGTGTGTGTGTCAAGAGTGTGTGTGTGTGTCCAGAGTGTGTGTGTGTCCAGAGTGTGTGTGTGTGTCCAGAGTGTGTGTGTGTCCAGAGTGTGTGTGTGTCCAGAGTGTGTGTGTGTGTAGAATGTGTGTGTCCAGTGTGTGTGTGTGTCCAGAGTTTGTGTGTCCAGTGTGCGTGTGTGTCCTGTGTGTGTTTGTGTGTGTGTGTGTGTGTGTATTTGTCCAGTGTGTGCTTGTCCAGTGTGTGTGTGTCCAGTGTGTGTGTGTGTCCAGTGTGTGTTTGTGTGTATTTGTCCAGTGTGTGTTTGTCCAGTGTGTGTGTGTCTAGTGTGTGTCCAGTGTGTGTGTGTCTAGTGTGTGTCCATTGTGTGTGTGTCCAGTGTGTGTGCGTCTAGTGTGTGTCCAGTGTGTGTGTGTCTAGTGTGTGTCCAGTGTGTGTGTCTAGTGTGTGTCCATTGTGTGTGTGTCTAGTGTGTGTCCAGTGTGTGTGTGTCTAGTGTGTGTGTGTCCATTGTGTGTGTGTCCAGTGTGTGTGCGTCTAGTGTGTGTCCAGTGTGTGTGTGTCTAGTGTGTGTCCATTGTGTGTGTGTCTAGTGTGTGTCCAGTGTGTGTGTGTCTAGTGTGTGTGTGTCTAGTGTGTGTCCAGTGTGTGTGTGTCTAGTGTGTGTCCAGTGTGTGTGTGTCTAGTGTGTGTCCAGTGTGTGTGTGTCTAGTGTGTGTCCAGTGTGTGTGTGTGTCTAGTGTGTGTGTGTGTGTCTAGTGTGTGTCCAGTGTGTGTGTGTGTGTCTAGTGTGTGTCCAGTGTGTGTGTGTGTGTCTAGTGTGTGTCCAGTGTGTGTGTGTGTGTGTCTAGTGTGTGTCCAGTGTGTGTGTGTCTAGTGTGTGTCCAGTGTGTGTGTGTCTAGTGTGTGTCCAGTGTGTGTGTGTCTAGTGTGTGTCCAGTGTGTGTGTGTCTAGTGTGTGTCCAGTGTGTGTGTGTCTAGTGTGTGTCCAGTGTGTGTGTGTCTGTGTCTAGTGTGTGTCCAGTGTGTGTGTGTCTAGTGTGTGTCCAGTGTGTGTGTGTCTAGTGTGTGTCCAGTGTGTGTGTGTGTCCAGTGTGTGTCCAGTGTGTGTGTGTCTAGTGTGTGTCCAGTGTGTGTGTGTCTAGTGTGTGTCCAGTGTGTGTGTGTCTAGTGTGTGTGTGTCTAGTGTGTGTGTGTCTAGTGTGTGTGTGTGTGTGTGTGTGTGTGTCCAGTGTGTGTGTGTGTCTGTGTGTGTGTCCAGTGTGTGTCCAGTGTGTGTGTGTCTAGTGTGTGTCCAGTGTGTGTGTGTGTCTAGTGTGTGTCCAGTGTGTGTGTGTGTCTAGTGTGTGTCCAGTGTGTGTGTGTCTAGTGTGTGTCCAGTGTGTGTGTGTCTAGTGTGTGTCCAGTGTGTGTGTGTGTCTAGTGTGTGTCCAGTGTGTGTGTGTGTCTAGTGTGTGTCCAGTGTGTGTCCAGTGTGTGTGTGTCTAGTGTGTGTCCAGTGTGTGTGTGTCTAGTGTGTGTCCAGTGTGTGTGTGTCTAGTGTGTGTCCAGTGTGTGTGTGTCCAGTGTGTGTGTGTCTAGTGTGTGTCCAGTGTGTGTGTGTCTAGTGTGTGTCCAGTGTGTGTGTGTCCAGTGTGTGTCCAGTGTGTCAATGTGTGTGTGTGTTTGTGTCCTGCGTGTGTGTGTTTGTGTCCTGCGTGTGTGTGTGTGTGTGTCTAGAGTGTGTCCAGTGTGTGTGTGTCTAGAGTGTGTCTAGTGTGTGTGTGTCTAGTGTGTGTCCAGTGTGTGTCCAGTGTGTCAATGTGTGTGTGTGTTTGTGTCCTGCGTGTGTGTGTCTAGAGTGTGTCTAGTGTGTGTGTGTCTAGTGTGTGTGTGTGTGTGTTCAGTGTGTGTGTGTTCAGTGTGTGTGTGTCCAGAGTGTGTGTGTGTCCAGTGTGTGTGTGTGTGTCCAGAGTGTGTGTGTGTCCAGAATGTGTGTGTGTCTAGAATGTGTGTGTGTCCAGTGTGTGTGTGTGTCCAGTGGGTGTGTATGTGTCCAGTGTGTGTGTGTGTCCAGTGTGTGTGTGTGTCCAGAGTGTGTGTGTGTCCAGAGTGTGTTTGTGTCCAGTGTGTGTTTGTGTCCAGTGTGTGTGTGTGTCCTGTGTGTGTCCAGAGTGTGTGTGTGTCCAGAGTGTGTGTGTGCCCAGAGTGTGTGTGTGCCCAGAGTGTGTGTGTGTCCAGAGTGTGTGTGTGTCCAGTGTGTGTGTGTGTGTCCTGTGTGTGTGTTTGTGTTTGTGTGTGTCCTGAGTGTGTGTGTCCAGTGTGTGTGTGTGTCCTGTGTGTGTGTGTGTCCAGTGTGTGTGTGTCCTGTGTGTGTTTGTCCTGTGTGTGTGTGTGTCCAGAGTGTGTGTGTCCAGAGTGTGTGTGTGTGTCCTGTGTGTGTGTTTGTGTGTGTGTGTGTATTTGTCCAGTGTGTGTTTGTCCAGTGTGTGTGTGTGTGTGTGTGTGCGTCTAGTGTGTGTCCAGTGTGTGTGCGTCTAGTGTGTGTCCAGTGTGTGTGTGTCCAGTGTGTGTGTGTCCAGTGTGTGTCCAGTGTGTCAATGTGTGTGTGTGTTTATGTCCTGCGTGTGTGTGTGTGTGTGTGTCTAGAGTGTGTCCAGTGTGTGTGTGTCTAGAGTGTGTCTAGTGTGTGTGTGTCTAGTGTGTGTCCAGTGTGTGTCCAGTGTGTCAATGTGTGTGTGTGTTTGTGTCCTGCGTGTGTGTGTGTCTAGAGTGTGTCTAGTGTGTGTGTGTGTGTGTGTGTGTTCAGTGTGTCATATTTACAGGGACACTGAGTCAACATCCCACCAAACCCTAAACCCTGGATAGAGGGGCTCAGTGAATGTGGAGGTGAATGTGAACAGGTGGGTCAGTGTGTCAGAGGAGGCTCTATAGAAGGACAGAGTGCCGGCTGGCCAGTCCAGATACACTCCTACTCTGTGGGAGCTGGAGGAGGGGACGTCTATGGTAGTGAGATTATTATTGTGCCTGGCATAGTAACTGTTGTCAGAGCAGGACATACACCAGGACTTGTCATTGTATCGGCTGCTCCTCTCTCCTACATGTCACCTTTCTGTTCCCCTCAGACAGAGAGAGGTGTCTGTTTACTGTGTTTAGGTCCAGTGTGAGATCACAGACATCTGATGGATGAAACCAGACACAATATTAGAAATCATCATCATTCACATTAGAATGTTAACTCACTTTTCACTAATTCATTTAATGTAGATGTTTCTAGGTATCAAAAGGAGAAGTTAAGGTAACTTGAGACTTGTTGAATGATCATATGTTATACTGTATGGTAATATAAAACTCACTAATTCCCATTAATTGCACGCACGCACGCACGCACACACACACACACACACACAGTCAAAGCAACTCTTTGTAAACGTTGGTGTCCCTGATTTCTGCTTCTGTAGAACTACAGCTGATATTTAATATGACCAAGTCAGTAATGATGGTGGTCTTTGACTTTGACTTAACTTGAATTAAGACTTATTCTTAGTCATATTCTTCACAGCAGTCAACACTCACATTTTCTAAGCCCAGGTTTCATTCTGTTCTCTCCACCATGTTCCACACTGTAGCGGTAAGCAGAAGAACAGACAGTTATTGAGGATACACACACACACACACACACACACTGGACACACACATGTATATAGCATATATCAAGCGAATGTTTGTCTGTGTGTGTGTGTGTGTTTGTGACCAGTGTGTTTGTGTCCAGTGTGTGTTTGTGTCCAGTGTGTGTCTGTGTGTGTCCAGTGTGTGTCCAGTGTGTGTGTGTGTCCAGTGCGTGTGTGTGTCCAGTGCTTGTTTGTGTGTTTGTTTTTTTGTGTGTGTACTGTGTGTGTGTGTGTGCGTAAGTCCTGTGTGTGTGTCCAGTTTTTCTGTGTGTGTCCAGTGTGTGTGTGTGTGTGTGTGTGTGTCCAGTGTGTGTCCTTGTTTGTGTGTGTGTGTGTGTGTGTGTGTGTACTGTGTGTGTGTACAGTGTGTGTGTGTGTGTACAGTGTGTGTGTACAGTGTGTGTGTGTGTCCTGTGTGTGTGTGTCCAGTGCTTGTTTGTGTGTGTGTACTGTGTGTGTGTGTGTGTGTGTGTGTGTGAGTCCAGTGTGTGTGTAAGTCCTGTGTGTGTGTCCATTTTCTCTGTGTGTGTTCTGTGTGTGTCCAGTGCTTGTTTGTGTGTGTGTGTGTACGTGTCCAGTTTGTCAGTGTCCAGTATGTGTGTGTGTGTGTGTACTGTGTACTGTGTGTGTGTACTGTGTGTGTGTGTGTGTACTGTGTGTGTGTGTGTCCAGTGCTTGTTTGTGTGTGTTTACTGTGTGTGTGTACTGTGTGTGTCCAGTTTGTGAGTGTCCAGTTTGTGAGTGTCCAGTATGTGTGTGAGTGTTTGTGTGTGTGTGTGTCCAGTGTGTGAGAGAACACTGAACACACACAACTTTGTCCACATACAGACAGGACACTCACCCCCCACACACACACACACACACACACACACACACACACAACTTTGTCCAAGTGGTGGTCAGAATGTTTGTCTTAACTAGCCTGATAAGTCAAACATGTCTGATATGAACATTGACATAAACCCTCTACATACTTGAGTTTCTCCAGTCTGCAGTGTGGATCCTCCAGTCCAGCAGAGAGCAGTCTGACTCCTGAGTCTCCTGGGTGATTGTAGCTCAGGTCCAGCTCTCTCAGGTGTGAGGGGTTTGACCTCAGAGCTGAGACCAGAGAAGCACAGCCTTCCTCTGTGACTAGACAGCCTGACAGCCTGCAAAGAGTCAAATCATATTAAACCACACTGATATTCTTTGGTGGTGAAAATAGTGGCAGAATATTTTTTCAACATATTCAGATATATCAGTGTCCTGAATCCTTCCATATCTATTTGTAAAATAGTGTATCATCATAAAAAATAACAAATGATCAAAGTATTGCCTGCAGATAGAAACATGTATAGTACAAATATTATAGTAGACTGACCAGACCAGTTTAAAAAGCAGTATCAGTCAGAAGACAGACAGTGAGGAATCAGATTTAGCAAAGCACCACATTTAAAACTATTAATCTTCACTGTCCAAACACATATGGTGTGGACTATGTGTGTCTGGTAAACACATGTGGAACTGGTGAACAGTTATCACTTGTTGACCAACTACAGGAATACTGACCTCAGAGTCTCCAGTTTACAGTGGGGATTCCCCAGTCCAGCAGAGAGCAGCTTCACTCCTGAATCCTTCAGGTCATTGTTACTCAGATCCAGCTCTCTCAGGTGTGAGGGGTTTGAACTGAGAACTGAGGCCAACACTTCACAGGATGTGTCTGTGAGTTTACAGCCAGTGAGTCTGAAACACAGAGAAATACAATGACAGACAGGATGTATTAAAATATTTCGCTTAGCTTTCTCTGCTTACACTGTAACCTGTGCACAAATAACGTGTTGGGTTTAGCCTCAGACCAGAGAGGCACAGCCTAGAAATGACACATTTTCCAAGTATTGCTTGTAGATAGAAAGATGCATATTAACAAATATGTGAGTAGACTGACCAGACCAGTTTAAAAATCAGTATCAGTCAGAAGACAGACAGTGAGGTATCAGATTTAGATTGTATTGAGTATACAGTCCACACCATATCTATTTAGACAGTGAGGGATCAGATTTAGATTGTATTGAGTATACAGTCCACACCATATCTATTTAGACAGTGAAGCTAACATTTAAATATGTCTCTATTCTCCAACATTTTGGATTTCAGATCAAATGTTTCATATGACGTGACAGTGGAGTAACTTTTCTGTCTAAGAGAGTAGATAACATGTTTCTAAACAATAATAAAATAATCCTGATGATGTCATGATTAAGAAAAATCATGAAAGAATCATGAATAATAATGAGTGAGAAAGTTACAGAGGCTACAACAAAACATGCTAACCTCTCACCATTACCAATAACAGAGGCTACAACAAAACATGCTAACCTCTCACCATTACCAATAACAGAGGCTACAACATAACATGCTAACCTCTCACCATTACCAATAACAGAGGCTACAACAAAACATGCTAACCTCTCACCATTACCAATAACAGAGGCTACAACAAAACATGCTAACCTCTCACCATTACCAATAACAGAGGCTACAACAAAACATGCTAACCTCTCACCATTACCAATAACAGAGGCTACAACAAAACATGCTAACCTCTCACCATTACCAATAACAGAGTCTACAACAAAACATGCTAACCTCTCACCATTACCAATAACAGAGACTACAACAAAACATGCTAACCTCTCACCATTACCAATAACAGAGGCTACAACAAAACATGCTAACCTCTCACCATTACCAATAACAGAGGCTAACCATGCTAACCTCTCACCATTACCAATAACAGAGGCTACAACAAAACATGCTAACCTCTCACCATTACCAATAACAGAGGCTACAACAAAACATGCTAACCTCTCACCATTACCAATAACAGAGGCTACAACAAAACATGCTAACCTCTCACCATTACCAATAACAGAGGCTACAACAAAGCATGCTAACCTCTCACCATTACCAATAACAGAGGCTACAACAAAACATGCTAACCTCTCACCATTACCAATAACAGAGGCTACAACAAAACATGCTAACCTCTCACCATTACCAATAACAGAGACTACAACAAAACATGCTAACCTCTCACCATTACCAGTAACAGAGGCTACAACAAAACATGCTAACCTCTCACCATTACCAATAACAGAGGCTACAACAAAACATGCTAACCTCTCACCATTACCAATAACAGAGGCTACAACAAAACATGCTAACCTCTCACCATTACCAATAACAGAGGCTACAACAAAACATACTAACCTCTCACCATTACCAATAACAGAGACTACAACAAAACATACTAACCTCTCACCATTACCAATAACAGAGGCTACAACAAAACATACTAACCTCTCACCATTACCAATAACAGAGACTACAACAAAACATGCTAACCTCTCACCATTACCAATAACAGAGGCTACAACAAAACATGCTAACCTCTCACCATTACCAATAACAGAGCTACACAAAACATAAACCTCTCACCATTACCAATAACAGAGGCTACAACAAAACATGCTAACCTCTCACCATTACCAATAACAGAGGCTACAACAAAACATGATAACCTCTCACCATTACCAATAACAGAGGCTACAACAAAACATGCTAACCTCTCACCATTACCAATAACAGAGACTACAACAAAACATGCTAACCTCTCACCATTACCAATAACAGAGGATACAACAAAACATACTAACCTCTCACCATTACCAATAACAGAGACCACAACAAAACATGCTAACCTCTCACCATTACCAATAACAGAGACCACAACAAAACATGCTAACCTCTCACCATTACCAATAACAGAGGCTACAACAAAACATGCTAACCTCTCACCATTACCAGTAACAGAGGCTACAACAAAACATGCTAACCTCTCACCATTACCAATAACAGAGGCTACAACAAAACATGCTAACCTCTCACCATTACCAATAACAGAGGCTACAACAAAACATGCTAACCTCTCACCATTACCAATAACAGAGGCTACAACAAAACATGCTAACCTCTCACCATTACCAATAACAGAGGCTACAACAAAACATACTAACCTCTCACCATTACCAATAACAGAGACTACAACAAAACATACTAACCTCTCACCATTACCAATAACAGAGGCTAGAACAAAACATACTAACCTCTCACCATTACCAATAACAGAGACTACAACAAAACATGCTAACCTCTCACCATTACCAATAACAGAGGCTACAACAAAACATGCTAACCTCTCACCATTACCAATAACAGAGCTACAACAAAACATACTAACCTCTCACCATTACCAATAACAGAGGCTACAACAAAACAAGCTAACCTCTCACCATTACCAATAACAGAGGCTACAACAAAACATGCTAACCTCTCACCATTGCCAATAACATAGGCTACAACAAAACATGCTAACCTCTCACCATTACCAATAACAGAGACTACAACAAAACATGCTAACCTCTCACCATTACCAATAACAGAGGATACAACAAAACATACTAACCTCTCACCATTACCAATAACAGAGACCACAACAAAACATGCTAACCTCTCACCATTACCAATAACAGAGACCACAACAAAACATGCTAACCTCTCACCATTACCAATAACAGAGGCTACAACAAAACATACTAACCTCTCACCATTACCAACAACAGAGGCTACAACAAAACATGCTAACCTCTCACCATTACCAATAACAGAGGCTACAACAAAACATGCTAACCTCTCACCATTACCAATAACAGAGCTACAACAAAACATACTAACCTCTCACCATTACCAATAACAGAGGCTACAACAAAACAAGCTAACCTCTCACCATTACCAATAACAGAGGCTACAACAAAACATGCTAACCTCTCACCATTGCCAATAACATAGGCTACAACAAAACATGCTAACCTCTCACCATTACCAATAACAGAGACTACAACAAAACATGCTAACCTCTCACCATTACCAATAACAGAGGATACAACAAAACATACTAACCTCTCACCATTACCAATAACAGAGACCACAACAAAACATGCTAACCTCTCACCATTACCAATAACAGAGACCACAACAAAACATGCTAACCTCTCACCATTACCAATAACAGAGGCTACAACAAAACATGCTAACCTCTCACCATTACCAATAACAGAGGCTACAACAAAACATGCTAACCTCTCACCATTACCAATAACAGAGGCTCCAACAAAACATGCTAACCTCTCACCATTACCAATAACAGAGGCTACAACAAAACATGCTAACCTCTCACCATTACCAATAACAGAGGCTACAACAAAACATGCTAACCTCTCACCATTACCAATAACAGAGGCTACAACAAAACATGCTAACCTCTCACCATTACCAATAACAGAGGCTACAACAAAACATGCTAACCTCTCACCATTACCAATAACAGAGGCTACAACAAAGCATGCTAACCTCTCACCATTACCAATAACAGAGGCTACAACAAAACATGCTAACCTCTCACCATTACCAATAACAGAGGCTACAACAAAACATGCTAACCTCTCACCATTACCAATAACAGAGACTACAACAAAACATGCTAACCTCTCACCATTACCAGTAACAGAGGCTACAACAAAACATGCTAACCTCTCACCATTACCAATAACAGAGGCTACAACAAAACATGCTAACCTCTCACCATTACCAATAACAGAGGCTACAACAAAACATGCTAACCTCTCACCATTACCAATAACAGAGGCTACAACAAAACATACTAACCTCTCACCATTACCAATAACAGAGACTACAACAAAACATACTAACCTCTCACCATTACCAATAACAGAGGCTAGAACAAAACATACTAACCTCTCACCATTACCAATAACAGAGCTACAACAAAACATACTAACCTCTCACCATTACCAATAACAGAGGCTACAACAAAACAAGCTAACCTCTCACCATTACCAATAACAGAGGCTACAACAAAACATGCTAACCTCTCACCATTGCCAATAACATAGGCTACAACAAAACATGCTAACCTCTCACCATTACCAATAACAGAGACTACAACAAAACATGCTAACCTCTCACCATTACCAATAACAGAGGATACAACAAAACATACTAACCTCTCACCATTACCAATAACAGAGACCACAACAAAACATGCTAACCTCTCACCATTACCAATAACAGAGACCACAACAAAACATGCTAACCTCTCACCATTACCAATAACAGAGGCTACAACAAAACATACTAACCTCTCACCATTACCAACAACAGAGGCTACAACAAAACATGCTAACCTCTCACCATTACCAATAACAGAGGCTACAACAAAACATGCTAACCTCTCACCATTACCAATAACAGAGCTACAACAAAACATACTAACCTCTCACCATTACCAATAACAGAGGCTACAACAAAACAAGCTAACCTCTCACCATTACCAATAACAGAGGCTACAACAAAACATGCTAACCTCTCACCATTGCCAATAACATAGGCTACAACAAAACATGCTAACCTCTCACCATTACCAATAACAGAGACTACAACAAAACATGCTAACCTCTCACCATTACCAATAACAGAGGATACAACAAAACATACTAACCTCTCACCATTACCAATAACAGAGACCACAACAAAACATGCTAACCTCTCACCATTACCAATAACAGAGACCACAACAAAACATGCTAACCTCTCACCATTACCAATAACAGAGGCTACAACAAAACATACTAACCTCTCACCATTACCAACAACAGAGGCTACAACAAAACATGCTAACCTCTCACCATTACCAATAACAGAGGCTACAACAAAACATGCTAACCTCTCACCATTACCAATTTTTTATTTGTATTTTTTATTTCACCTTTATTTAACCAGGTAGGCTAGTTGAGAACACGTTCTCATTTGCAACTGCGACCTGGCCAAGATAAAGCATAGCAGTGTGAAAAGACAACACAGAGTTACACATGGAGTAAACAATTAACAAGTCAATAACACAGTAGAAAAAAGGGGAGTCTATATACATTGTGTGCAAAAGGCATGAGGAGGTAGGCGAATAATTACAATTTTGCACATTAACACTGGAGTGATAAATGATCAGATGGTCATGTACAGGTAGAGATATTGGTGTGCAAAAGAGCAGAAAAGTAAATAAATAAAAACAGTATGGGGATGAGGTAGGTGAAAATGGGTGGGCTATTTACCGATAGACTATGTACAGCTGCAGCGATCGGTTAGCTGCTCGGATAGCTGATGTTTGAAGTTGGTGAGGGAGATAAGTTTTTGCTATTCGTTCCAGTCACAGACAGCAGAGTACTGGAACGAAAGGCGGCCAAATGAGGTGTTGGCTTTAGGGATGATCAGTGAGATACACCTGCTGGAGCGCGTGCTACGGATGGGTGTTGCCATCGTGACCAGTGAACTGAGATTAGGCGGAGCTTTACCTAGCATGGACTTGTAGATGACCTGGAGCCAGTGGGTCTGGCGACGAATATGTAGCGAGGGCCAGCCGACTAGAGCATACAAGCCGCAGTGGTGGGTGGTATAAGGTGCTTTAGTGACAAAACGGATGGCACTGTGATAAACTGCATCCAGTTTGCTGAGTAGAGTGTTGGAAGCAATTATGTAGATGACATCGCCAAAGTCGAGGATCGGTAGGATAGTCAGTTTTACTAGGGTAAGTTTGGCGGCGTGAGTGAAGGAGGCTTTGTTGCGGAATAGAAAGCCGACTCTTGATTTGATTTTCGATTGGAGATGTTTGATATGAGTCTGGAAGGAGAGTTTACAGTCTAGCTAGACACCTAGGTACTTATAGATGTCCACATATTCAAGGTCGGAACCATCCAGGGTGGTGATGCTGGTCAGGCGTGCGGGTGCAGGCAGCGAATGGTTGAAAAGCATGCATTTGGTTTTACTAGCGTTTAAGAGCAGTTGGAGGCCACGGAAGGAGTGTTGTATGGCATTGAAGCTCGTTTGGAGGTTAGATAGCACAGTGTCCAAGGAGGGGCCGGAAGTATATAGAATGGTGTCGTCTGCGTAGAGGTATATCAGGGAATCGCCCGCAGCAAGAGCAACATCATTGATATATACAGAGAAAAGAGTCGGCACGAGAATTGAACCCTGTGGCACCCCCATAGAGACTACCAGAGGACCGGACAGCATGCCCTCCGATTTGACACACTGAACTCTGTCTGCAAAGTAATTGGTGAACCAGGCAAGGCAGTCATCCGAAAAACCGAGGCTACTGAGTCTGCCGATAAGAATATGGTGATTGACAGAGTCGAAAGCCTTGGCAAGGTCGATGAAGACGGCTGCACAGTACTGTCTTTTATCGATGGCGGTTATGATATCGTTTAGTACCTTGAGCGTGGCTGAGGTGCACCCGTGACCGGCTCGGAAACCAGATTGCACAGCGGAGAAGGTACGGTGGGATTCGAGATGGTCAGTGACCTGTTTGTTGACTTGGCTTTCGAAGACCTTAGATAGGCAGGGCAGGATGGATATAGGTCTATAGCAGTTTGGGTCCAGGGTGTCTCCCCCCTTTGAAGAGGGGGATGACTGCGGCAGCTTTCCAATCCTTGGGGATCTCAGACGATATGAAAGAGAGGTTGAACAGGCTGGTAATAGGGGTTGCGACAATGGCGGCGGATAGTTTCAGAAATAGAGGGTCCAGATTGTCAAGCCCAGCTGATTTGTACGGGTCCAGGTTTTGCAGCTCTTTCAGAACATCTGCTATCTGGATTTGGGTAAAGGAGAACCTGGAGAGGCTTGGGCGAGTAGCTGAGGGGGGGCGGAGCTGTTGGCCGAGGTTGGAGTAGCCAGGCGGAAGGCATGGCCAGCCGTTGAGAAATGCTTGTTGAAGTTTTCGATAATCATGGATTTATCGGTGGTGACCGTGTTACCTAGCCTCAGTGCAGTGGGCAGCTGGGAGGAGGTGCTCTTGTTCTCCATGGACTTCACAGTGTCCCAGAACTTTTTGGAGTTGGAGCTACAGGATGCAAACTTCTGCCTGAAGAAGCTGGCCTTAGCTTTCCTGACTGACTGCGTGTATTGGTTCCTGACTTCCCTGAGCAGTTGCATATCGCGGGGACTATTCGATGCTATTGCAGTCCGCCACAGGATGTTTTTGTGCTGGTCGAGGGCAGTCAGGTCTGGAGTGAACCAAGGGCTGTATCTGTTCTTCGTTCTGCATTTTTTGAACGAAGCATGCTTATCTAAAATGGTGAGGAAGTTACTTTTAAAGAATGACCAGGCATCCTCAACTGACGGGATGAGGTCAATGTCCTTCCAGGATACCCGGGCCAGGTCGATTAGAAAGGCCTGCTCACAGAATGTGTTTTAGGGAGCGTTTGACAGTGATGAGGGTGGTCGTTTGACTGCGGCTCCGTAGCGGACACAGGCAATGAGGCAGTGATCGCTGAGATCCTGGTTGAAGACAGCGGAGGTGTATTTGGAGGGCCAGTTGGTCAGGATGACGTCTATGAGGGTGCCCTTGTTTACAGAGTTAGGGTTGTACCTGGTGGGTTCCTTGATGATTTGTGTGAGATTGAGGGCATCTAGCTTAGATTGTATGACTGCCGGGGTGTTAAGCATATCCCAGTTTAGGTCACCTAACAGAACAAACTCTGAAGCTAGATGGGGGGCGATCAATTCACAAATAGTGTCCAGGGCACAGCTGGGAGCTGAGGGGGGTCGGTAGCATGCGGCAACAGTGAGAGACTTATTTCTGGAGAGAGTAATTTTCAAAATTAGTAGTTCGAACTGTTTGGGTATGGACCTGGAAAGTATGACATTACTTTGCAGGCTATCTCTGCAGTAGACTGCAACTCCTCCCCCTTTGGCAGTTCTATCTTGACGGAAGATGTTATAGTTGGGTATGGAAATCTCAGAATTTTTGGTGGCCTTCCTGAGCCAGGATTCAGACACGGCAAGGACATCAGGGTTAGCAGAGTGTGCTAAAGCAGTGAGTAAAAAAAACTTAGGGAGGAGGCTTCTGATGTTGACATGCATGAAACCAAGGCTTTTTCGTTCACAGAAGTCAACAAATGAGGGTGCCTGGGGACATGCAGGGCCTGGGTTTACCTCCACATCACCCTCGGAACAGAGAAGGAGTAGTATGAGGGTGCGGCGTTGGGGACAGAGAATAAGAGGAGCGGGTTTCTGGGCATGGTAGAATATATTCAGGGCATAATGCGCAGACAGGGGTATGGTGGGGTGCGGGTACAGTGGAGGTAAGCCCAGGCACTGGGTGATGATGAGAGAGATTGTATCTCTGGACATGCTGGTTGTAATGGGTGAGGTCACCGCATGTGTGGGTGGTGGGACAAAGGAGGTATCAGGGGTATGAAGAGTGGAATTAGGGGCTCCATTGTAAACTAAAACAATGACAACTAACCTGAACAACAGTATACAAGGCATATTGACATTTGAGAGAGACATACAGCGAGGCATACAGTAATCACAGGTGTTGAATTGGGAGAGCTAGCTAAAACAGTAGGTGAGACAACAACAGCTAATCAGCTAGCACAACAACAGCAGGTAAAATGGTGTTAACTAGGCAGAGTGAGGGTCGGATTAACTACACACAGAGCCTGAGTGCGGCTGGGGCCGACAGATAAAACATAAACAAGCAGAATGGAGTACCGTGATTAATGGACAGTCCAGCATGCATCAGCTATGTAGCCAAGTGATCAGTGTCCAGGGGCAGCGGTGGATGGGGCAGGGAAGCTGGACTGGCGAGTGTTATCCAGGTTAAAAAAAAAAAAAGCGAACAATGACTAAATAGCTTCTGGTTAGCTTCTGGAGGTTCTTGAGTGTGTTCTAAAATTAAAAATAATAGCGATTCCGTATCACATTGGGTGAGGCAGGTTACCGGAAGGTATAAACAAATTAAAAATCGAAAGAGATAGAAAGTAAATATGGGTCCAGTGAGTGTTTGGGACGCGGCGATTCAGACGGTTAGCAGGCCTGTGCTAACAAGCTAACAGTTAGTAGGCCGGGGCTAAACAAGGTAGCAGTTAGCGGACCGGGGCTAAACAAGCTAGCAGTTAGCAGGCCGAATTAGCAAGCAAGGAGATAGCAAGGGCTAGAGAGTTAGCCTTTGGGGGACGTCGCGATGGGTTGAGTCTGTTTATTCCTCTTCATGCGGTGACATCGATAGACCGGTCGTGGGTCCGGATATTGTAGCCCAGGAGTATGCTACGGTGGTAGCACAAGGGCTCTGGCTGGGCTAGCTTCAAGCTAAGTGGGTGGAAACGCTAGCCAGGAGTAATCATCCGGGGTTGCGGTTAGCTAGATAGCTAGTTGTGAAGATCCAGCTGAAGATGTTCCATTTGCGGTGGGAATCAGGGGATAAAAACATAAAAAAATAAAAATAGGTCCGTTATGCTCTGGTTAGAGTCGCGTTGTTCGAACTGGCGAGAGCTTTCCGAGCTGAAGGTTAGCTGATGACCGGTTAGCTGAAGCCCGCTGAAGACCGCTAGCAATGGTTTGCTGGTAGTTAGCTGGCTAGCTTCAGTTGAGGGGTTCTGGATCCGAAGTAAATATAAATACTTTAGGAAAAATAGCTACATTGGGTGAGGCGGGTTGCAGGAGAGTATTTAGAAGTTGAGGTTTAGCAAAATGTTTTAAAAGATATGCGAAGAAAAATATATATATATATTATTTATATGTAAAAACTGAAAAAAACGATATATACAAAGGGACGCGACACGACAAGACGTCTTACTGCTACGCCATCTTGGATACAACAAAACTTGCTAACCTTTCACCATTACCAATAACAGAGGCTACAACAAAACATGCTAACCTCTCACCATTACCAATAACAGAGGCTACAACAAAACATGTTAACCTCTCACCATTACCAATAACAGAGGCTACAACAAAACATGCTAACCTCTCATCATTACCAATAACAGAGGCTACAACCAAACATGTTAACCTCTCACCATTACCAATAACAGAGGCTACAACAAAACATGCTAACCTCTCACCATTACCAATAACAGAGGCTACAACAAAACATGTTAACCTCTCACCATTACCAATAACAGAGGACACAACAAAACATACTAACCTCTCACCATTACCAATTACAGAGTGGGTATGATCCTTGTCACTATGTAACTTTCTCATTCATCATTATTCTCGATTCATTCCTGATTATTCATAATCATGGTAGCATCCACATGAATGTAGAAGTGTTCAGAAACATCTTCTATTCTTACTGACAATACAAGTGAAGTGACTCCAAAATGACAGGACATTATTCACCATTCAGTTTCTATCAGGAAAAACATCCAAAACACAACCAAGACAAACTGGAAATACATTCAACAAGTTAGTAGAATCACAAGCTTGATGTAATCACTGCAGGCATGGAATATGGGACCAAATACTAAACGTATGACTACTTTAATACACTATAAGTGAATATAAATGAATAATTACGACCTTTCAAATGGGAGAACTACATACCTAAAGTGCTTTCATATCTGATAATACTGACCTCAGAGTCTCCAGTTTACAGTGGGGATTCCCCAGTCCAGCAGAGAGCAGCTTCACTCCTGAATCCTTCAGGTCGTTGTTACTCAGATCCAGCTCTCTCAGGTGTGAGGGGTTTGACCTCAGAGTTGAGACCAGAGAAGCACAGCCTTCCTCTGTGACTCCACAGGCTGACAGCCTGACAAAGAGATCATCATGACTTCACAAACACACTGTTCATTTAACACCAGTAGTGTAGAAGGACAATGGTAGATGCATTTAGTTAATTCTCCCCAACAACATATAGATTCATCTTCCGTTTCCTAGAATTGTATGGTCATATTGTTATACTAATGTGAAAATCAATGAATTTATTCAATTTGTTTTTCAAAAGAATATATTATACACACATACATATTTTATTTTATTTATTTATTTTATTTCTCTAAACTGAATATTTCTTCCTGATGATTAGTTCTTATATGTCATTTTATTTACTCACAGAGCAACTCTGGAGGCTTTGACCACTGGCAGCAGCCTCAGAAGACCTTCCTCTGATCTGGAGTATTTCTTCAGGTCAAACACATCCAGCTCCTTTTCTGAGGTCAGCAACACAAAGACCAGAGCTGACCACTGTGCACGTGACAGGTTGGGTCTAGAGACACTTCCTGAGCTCAGGTATCTTTGGATCTCCTCCACTAGAGAATGGTCATTCAGTTCATTCAGACAGTGGAACAGATTGATGCTCCTCTCTGGAGAGAGATCCTCCCCGATCTTCTCCTTGATGTACTTGACTGTTTCTTCGTGGGTCTGTGAGCTGCTTCTTGTCTTTGTCAGTAAACCTCGTAAGTGCTTCTGATTGGACTCCAGTGAGAGGCCCAGAAGGAAGCGGAGGAAAAGGTCCAGGTTTCCCATCTCACTTTGTAAGGCTTTATCCACAGCACTCTTGAAGACAGTAACTTCAGGCTTGTCGTTTGTTTGCAGTTCATCCATTAGATTCTCATTGTTGTTGATGAATGAGAGGAACACATATACAGCAGCCAGAAACTCCTGAATGCTCAGATGAACAAAGCAGTACACCTTGTCCTGGTACAGCCCACATTCCTCTTTAAAGAGCTGTGTGCACAATCCTGAGTACACTGAGGCTTCATTGACATCAATGCCAGCCTCTATCAGGTCTTCTTCATAGAAAATCAGATTGCCCTTCACAAGCTGTTGAAAAGCCAGTTTTCCCAGTGACAGAATGCTCTCTTTATTCCAGTGTGGACCTGTCTCTTCTTTCCCAATATACTTTTCATTCTTCTGTTTGGTATGAAACACCACAAGGTGTGTGTACATCTCAGTCAGAGTCTTGGGCATCTCTTCTCTCTTATGTTTCAGCATGTGTTCAAGGACTGTTGCAGAAATCCAACAGAAGACTGGAATGTGGCACATGATGTGGAGGCTCCTTGATGTCTTTATGTGTGAGATGATTCTGCTGGCCAGGTCCTCATCACTGAATCTCTTCCTGAAGTACTCCTCCTTCTGTGGGTCATTGAACCCTCGTACCTCTGTCACCTGGTCAACACACCATGAAGGGATCTTATTGGCTGCTGCAGGTCGGGTAGTTATCCAGAGGAGAGCAGAGGGAAGCAGATTTCCCCTTATGAGATTTGTCAGCAGAACATCGACTGAGGTTGACTCTGAGACGTCCCAACAGATCTTGTTCTTCTGGAAGTCTAGGGGCAGTCGGCACTCATCCAGACCATCAAAGATGAACAGAACTTTGTACTTGTTGTAGTTGGAGATTCCTGATTGTTTGGTTTCCATTGAGAAGTGATTGAGAAGTTCAATGAAAGTGTTTTCCAATTTCATCAAATTCAGCTCCCGAAAAGGAAATGAAAATACAAATTGGACATCCTGATTTGCTTTTCCTTCAGCCCAGTCCAGAATGAACTTCTGCACAGAGACTGTTTTTCCAATGCCAGCGACTCCCTTTGTCAGCACAGTTCTGATACGTTTGTCTTGTCCAGTTAAGGGTTTGAAGATGTCGTTACATTTGATTGGAGTCTCTGGTCTTGCTTGTTTCCTGGTTGTTGTCTCAATCTGTCTCAGCTCATGTTCATTATTGACCTCTCCTGTTTCACCCTCTGTGATGTAGAGCTCTGTGTAGATCTTATTGAGAAGTGTTGGGTTTCCTTGTTTAGCGATCCCCTCAAATACACATTGAAACTTCTTCTTTAGATTAGATTTGAGTTCACGTTGGCAAATCACAGCAAGCTCATCTGAATCTAGAAATAACACAGAGGATATTAATATTACATCTGTTTTAATGTCTACAGTATTGTAGGACTGTTATAAAGTTGTAAATTATAATAATGTATTCTCTAAACTGACTGTATAAATGTTTTCATAATGCATTACAGACTGGTGTGACTGATTATATTATTATTGGTATTATTGATGGTATTATTAATGTTGTCTCTCTAAATGAATCACCACAACACATCCCTGCTGCTACTTGATGAGGTCACTAGGTGTTGTGTTAAGGCTGCTACAATATCATTGAGTTACACAGCTACTTTAGCTACAGCTTTTAAATGTTATAAAACATCATTCAACATGAGGCAGACAGATCTTACATTTCTCCAGTGTGTCAGCAAGCTCCTTCTGGTTCATTTTCCTCAGGATGTGCAGTGTGATCTTCAGAGCCCCCTCTCTGGCACTGCTCTCCTGCTGCTCATCTTCAGCATCCACCACTTCCTTATCCTGCTTCTGACTCTCAAAGCCTTCTGGGAGTTCTGGACTAAGAATCCTCTTGAACATCTTCAGCTCGTTCTTCACAAATGTCATAATTTTCTCCTCAAGCAACTGAAATAATCAAGTAAATAAATTAAGCAAGAGAATAAAATGCTTTCTCATTAACACATTAATGAATGATTGACAGATCAACTTTACTTGAGGTAAACAAAAACAAATGTACATAACAGGACCACATACACTGAATATGGAGTCCAGGTCTGTTTGATAACTCTGGGAAGACTGACCACTGAGAATCTCTGACTCTGATCTCTCCTGTTGGTTTCTGTGGACAAAACATGAGATTACATCTCCTCATCCAGGGAGTACACACACACACACGTACACACACACACACACACGCACACACACACACACAGGGAGGGAATGTTGTGTTTGTTTAATATTGTTTTAGGACTATGCAAATGGACAAAAGGATTGTTCAATGACAGATATGTATTTGTTTAAAATCACTTGATGTTTTAATTTCAGAGAGACAAATAATCATGTTTTCTTTGCGCAAAATGCTATATATTTGCCTCACTCAAATGTTACCGCCGGAATAATGAGACTATAAGGAGTACCAGTACTGAGTCAATGTGCAGGGTACCAGGTAGTTGAGGTAATAATGAGACTATAAGGAGTACCAGTACTGAGGCAATGTGCAGGGTACCAGGTAGTTGAGGTAATAATGAGACTATAAGGAGAACCAGTACTGAGTCAGTGTGCAGGGTACCAGGTAGTTGAGGTAATAATGAGACTATAAGGAGTACCAGTACTGAGTCAATGTGCAGGGTACCAGGTAGTTGAGGTAATAATGAGACTATAAGGAGTACCAGTACTGAGGCAATGTGCAGGGTACCAGGTAGTTGAGGTAATAATGAGACTATAAGGAGAACCAGTACTGAGTCAGTGTGCAGGGTACCAGGTAGTTGAGGTAATAATGAGACTATAAGGAGTACCAGTACTGAGTCAATGTGCAGGGTACCAGGTAGTTGAGGTAATAATGAGGCTATAAGGAGTACCAGTACTGAGTCAATGTGCAGGGTACCAGGTAGTTGAGGTAATAATGAGGCTATAAGGAGTACCAGTACTGAGTCAATGTGCAGGGTACCAGGTAGTTGAGGTAATAATGAGACTATAAGGAGTACCAGTACTGAGTCAATGTGCAGGGTACCAGGTAGTTGAGGTAATATGAGACTATAATTGAGATAATATGTACATGTAGGTAGAGGTAAAAGTGACTAGACAATCAGAATAGAGATTACTTCTCCTCATCCAGGGAGTTCAGACACACACACACACACACACACACACACACACACACACACACACACACACACACACACACACACACACACACACACACACACACACACACACACACACACAGGGAGGGAATGTTGTGTTTGTTTAATATTGTTTTAGGACTATGAAAATGGAAAAAATGATTAGCCTATGGATTATGAAAACAACAACAATAAATGGGAAAATGGGAGAGGAGAAATGACTAGAGACAGTGTTGTTTAACTCACTGACCAGGACCCATGAGTTCTTCTTACCTTTGTTCAGTAGAAAAGTCTCCCTCTCTAAAGTATAGAGGAGGTTCCATAGACTGGTCACTCTTCATGGACACACAGCTGGGAACAGGGGAGGCTGGTCTCTCCTGCTTGATTGGTCTTCAACACAACAGAGACAAACATTACATCTCTCATCTACACTGAGCTCAGATGGGGAAACATAAGAAGAGTTTCATTCCAAAATGCTATATATCACTTTTCAGAAATGTTCATAGATTAGCTTTTATTGTTTAAAGAAGTTATGTTATGTTATGTAATAATGAGACTATAAGGAGAACCAGTACTGAGTCAATGTGCAGGGTACCAGGTAGTTGAGGTAATAATGAGACTATAAGGAGAACCAGTACTGAGTCAATGTGCAGGGTACCAGGTAGTTGAGGTAATAATGAGACTATAAGGAGAACCAGTCCTGAGTCAATGTGCAGGGTACCAGGTAGTTGAGGTAATAATGAGACTATAAGGAGTACCAGTACTGAGTCAATGTGCAGGGTACCAGGTAGTTGAGGTAATAATGAGACTATAAGGAGAACCAGTACTGAGTCAATGTGCAGGGTACCAGGTAGTTGAGGTAATAATGAGACTATAAGGATAACCAGTACTGAGTCAATGTGCAGGGTACCAGGTACCACACACACACACACACAGTGAGGGAATGTTGTGTTTGTTTAATATTGTTTTAGGACTATGAAAATGGACAAAAGGATTTGGAAAATGGGAGAGGAGAAATGACTAGAGACAGTGTTGTTTAACTCACTGACCAGGACCCATGAGTTCTTCTTACCTTTGTTCAGTAGAAAAGTCTCCCTCTCTAAAGTTTATAGGTAGATTCATAGACAGGTCACTCTTCATGGACACACAGCTGGGAACAGGGGAGGCTGGTCTCTCCTGCTTGATTGGTCTTCAACACAACAGAGACAAACATTACATCTCTCATCTACTCTGAGCTCAGATGGGGAAACATAAGAAGAGTTTCACAAATAGAACTGACTTCTAGACGTTAGTTAACGCGCGCGAGCAGTGTGTCATTTTTAATGAGATTAATTTATCGACGCGAGCGTTGTAGTCAGTCTGTCAGCCCCGCTAAAAGGCTGGTGTCGTTACTCTGCCTTCTCCGGGGGCATGTTGAGGTAAATTTACTAACCGGGAGGGTTGAATGATGTAATTTATTGGAGGGCTGGAAGACGCACTCTCGAGGTTGTTTACTCACAATATCAGATATTAAGATGATTTTTATAATGAAGGTATACTGAGGTTGAGGTTCTGACTAGTGATTATTTACCCGGGGTTCAATACCTGCTATTGAGGCGCCCTGAAAATAATATTCAAAAGTTCGGTCCTTGGACACAGAGGTTTAAACACTAAAGTTACCGTCCATCTAGTGAAGAGAGGAGAACCGGACAGAGGTAGCCAGCATCCGTCAACGAGAGAGGGAGAAGCCTCACCGGGATTTAACAGGTGGAAGAAACAACCGGGGAGCCGGTGATGATGTAGTGGTAGCTATGGTAACTAGGATGCTGCTGGTAGAGTAGCAAACTAGCTTACCGAGCTGTACCGACTAGCTAGGATAACTAGGATGCTGCTGGTAGAGTAGCTAGCTAGCTTACCGAGCTGTACCGACTAGCTAGGACAACTAGGATGCTGCTGGTAGAGTAGCTAGCTAGCTTACCGAGCTGTACCGACTAGCTAGGATAACTAGGATGCTGCTGGTAGAGTAGCTAGCTAGCTTACCGAGCTGTACCGACTAGCTAGGACAACTAGGATGCTCCTGGTAGAGTAGCTAGCTAGCTTACCGAGCTGTAACGACTAGCTAGGATAACTAGGATGCTGCTGGTAGAGTAGCTAGCTAGCTAACCGAGCTGTACCGACTAGCTTGGTTAGTTAGCAGGTCGTTCGTCTGTCCCTCGTCTCGATGATGAATCCGGTGAACCACAAAATGAAACGAGGATAGAGAGTGAAAAGGATCTGGCTACACTCATAATGTCCCTCACCGTAAAGAAAAAAGCAAATTGAACAATAAACTTCGGTGTCTCAACACTGTAACAAACTCCGTCGATATTCCCCAAGATCACCTCAGTCCACTCTGCGCGTAACCGGACAATATCCACACCGAACGTGGACGCGGACAGTTCTGTACGGGGACGCGGACAGTTCCAGAACGCGGACATGAGCAGTGCAACACAATAACCTAAACCCAGTCTTTACAGTGGGTTACATTAGTAATATTCATTTTTTATTATTATGTTTAACAAACATTTTTACAAAATTATAACAACATTTTGAGATCAAACATTCAGTTTTTTTATGACAATATGTTGAGATCTGGGTCCATATGGCCAAAGTGTCTGAGTAGAAAATTGGTCGTATAAGTGCTGAGAATAAAGACATTTTACACTTATGGGTATAAATGACCTAGTTACCTACCCATTGCCTAAATTACCTACCCACCTAGTCAGTAGATATTTAGGACACCTGGTGAGCTGTCCTAAGTAGTTAAGAGTTAACAGCAGGTGTCCTAAGTAGTTAAGAGTTAACAGCAGGTGTCTTGATAATACTATAGAATAATGCAGTGAGTCAGTGGTTCCTGAGCCACATGTAATTGCATTGCAGTAGTTAAAAATAATGTTTTTATATTTCTATGTGATCAACCCATAAATAATACAGACCTACATGCAACAGTATGTCTTGTGCTTTTGGCAATGATTTATGTATAATATTTATGTATAACTGCATAGCATTTTGTCTTCATTTTGGCAGATTAACTCAGGCTTATTTCTGAAGATTAATTCAGGTTGGAGTTGGAGCTGTGACCGAAGGGTGGCTGGTTCGAATCCCGGGCCGGGCGCTGGAAAAAACAGGTGGAATTGATCTGACCACTGGATGGCTGCTGGGTTCACATCCTCAAAACATGAACCTTTTGTTGATCAGAACTATAGAGGTTCTTCTTCACTGAACCCCAAAATATATATAACTTTTATTGATTTCATATTTTAAGGAAGTGATAGAAGCCTTTTTATAAGGAACCTTATTTTCTAAACACGTTTTTCTTTTGATGATTTAATTATCTACATCATGTTATTTCAAGTTCTCTCTTTGGAGCAAAACATCATATTGTTAAAAAATACTCCTAAATTGGGGATGGATATAAATTGGGCAGTTGAAGGCGTCTAGGGTGTAATATGTGTTCGATGAAAATGAACATTGTATGAAACGTTGTAGGCAACATTATTGGAAGGGACTTGATGCCTACTATGCCAAAGATATTTAGAGTTGTTAAACGGGTGTGAAGAGAGTGTTGATGTAACAGTTATATTGTCAATATTCTGCTGGTAACAACCATCACAATTGGTTAAAATTCTCGCTATACACCAAGTCACTTGGCTCTGTCATAACCTCACATGGTCTCTCCTATCATTGCTATGCAGACGACACACAATTAATCTTCTCCTTTCCCCCTTCTGACGACCAGGTGGCGAATCGCATCTCTGCATGTCTGGCAGACATATCAGTGTGGATGACGGATCATCACCTCAAGCTGAACCTCGGCAAGACGGAGCTGCTCTTCCTCCCGGGGAAGGACTGCCCGTTCCATGATCTCGCCATCACGGTTGACAACTCCATTGTGTCCTCGTCCCAGAGCGCTAAGAACCTTGGCGTGATCCTGGACAACACCCTGTCGTTCTCAAATAACATCAAGGCGGTGGCCCGTTCCTGTAGGTTCATGCTCTACAACATCCGCAGAGTACGACCCTGCCTCACACAGGAAGCGGCGCAGGTCCTAATCCAGGCACTTGTCATCTCCCGTCTGGATTACTGCAACTCGCTGTTGGCTGGGCTCCCTGCCTGTGCCATTAAACCCCTACAACTCATCCAGAACGCCGCAGCCCGTCTGGTGTTCAACCTTCCCAAGTTCTCTCACGTCACCCCGCTCCTCCGCTCTCTCCACTGGCTTCCAGTTGAAGCTCGCATCCGCTACAAGACCATGGTGCTTGCCTACGGAGCTGTGAGGGGAACGGCACCTCACTACCTCCAGGCTCTGATCAGGCCCTACACCCAAACAAGGGCACTGCGTTCATCCACCTCTGGCCTGCTCGCCTCCCTACCACTGAGGAAGTACAGTTCCCGCTCAGCCCAGTCAAAACTGTTCGCTGCTCTGGCCCCCCAATGGTGGAACAAACTCCCTCACGACGCCAGGACAGCGGAGTCAATCACCACCTTCCGGAGACACCTGAAACCCCACCTCTTTAAGGAATACCTAGGATAGGATAAAGTAATCCTTCTCCCCCTCCCCCCTTAAAAGACCTAGATGCACTATTGTAAAGTGGCTGTTCCACTGGATGTCATAAGGTGAAAGCACCAATTTGTAAGTCGCTCTGGATAAGAGCGTCTGCTAAATGACTTAAATGTAAATGTAAATGTTAAAATATGCATTCCATTATATTAGTCAATAATTAAGAGAAGGCAAAGTGGTTGTGTCATGTAAAAATCCTATCAAATGTCTGACATTGCAACGAGTACAGTCAGGGTGCCGTGGAACCCCTGCAGTACCTCCACAGACCCCGGATTGAGAACCCCTGCAGTACCTCCACAGACCCCGGATTGAGAACCCCTGCAGTACCTCCCCAGACCCCGGATTGAGAACCCCTGCAGTACCTCCACAGACCCCGGATTGAGAACCCCTGCAGTACCTCCACAGACCCCGGATTGAGAACCCCTGCAGTACCTCCACAGACCCCGGATTGAGAACCCCTGCAGTACCTCCACAGACCCCGGATTGAGAACCCCTGCAGTACCTCCACAGACCCCGGATTGAGAACCCCTGCAGTACCTCCCCAGACCCCGGATTGAGAACCCCTGCAGTACCTCCACAGACCCCGGATTGAGAACCCCTGCAGTACCTCCCCAGACCCCGGATTGAGAACCCCTGCAGTACCTCCACAGACCCCGGATTGAGAACCCCTGCAGTACCTCCACAGACCCCGGATTGAGAACCCCTGCAGTACCTCCCCAGACCCCGGATTGAGAACCCCTGCAGTACCTCCACAGACCCCGGATTGAGAACTCCTGATTTAGCAGATGCTCTTATCCAGAGTGATTTACAGTAAGTGCATTCATCTTAAGATAGCTATTTATTTTGGAAATAAACTTTATAAATTATTCATTAAATTGTCATCTTACCTCTTATCTTTGGTGTCATGTCCCTCAGAGAGATGAATTTTAGAGGCAGGGCCCCCCTCCTCTCTCTCCCCAGAGAGACTCATTTTAGAGACAGGGCCACCCTCCTCTCTCTCCCCAGAGAGACTCATTTTAGAGCACTGACCCCTAAACAGAGATCCAACATGTTGGTTGTGGTTAACACAGTAACAACTAAACAGAGATCCAGCATGTTGGTTGTGGTTAACACAGTGACAACTAAACAGAGATCCAACATGTTGGTTGTGGTTAACACAGTGACAACTAAACAGAGATCCAACATGTTGGTTGTGGTTAACACAGTGACAACTAAACAGAGATCCAACATGTTGGTTGTGGTTAACACAGTGACAACTAAACAGAGATCCAACATGTTGGTTGTGGTTAACACAGTGACAACTAAACAGAGATCCAACATGTTGGTTGTGGTTAACACAGTGACAACTAAACAGAGATCCAACATGTTGGTTGTGGTTAACACAGTGACAACTAAACAGAGATCCATCATGTTGGCTGTGGTTAACACAGTGACAACTAAACAGAGATCCAACATGTTGGTTGTGGTTAACACAGTGACAACTAAACAGAGATCCAACATGTTGGTTGTGGTTAACACAGTGACAACTAAACAGAGATCCAACATGTTGGTTGTGGTTAACACAGTGACAACTAAACAGAGATCCAACATGTTGGTTGTGGTTAACACAGTGTCAACTAAACAGAGATCCAACATGTTGGTTGTGGTTAACACAGTGACAACTAACCAGAGATCCAACATGTTGGTTGTGGTTAACACAGTGACAACTAACCAGAGATCCAACATGTTGGTTGTGGTTAACACAGTGACAACTAAACAGAGATCCAACATGTTGGTTGTGGTTAACACAGTGACAACTAAACAGAGATCCAACATGTTGGTTGTGGTTAACACAGTGACAACTAAACAGAGATCCATCATGTTGGCTGTGGTTAACACAGTGACAACTAAACAGAGATCCAACATGTTGGTTGTGGTTAACACAGTGACAACTAAACAGAGATCCAACATGTTGGTTGTGGTTAACACAGTGACAACTAAACAGAGATCCAACATGTTGGTTGTGGTTAACACAGTGACAACTAAACAGAGATCCAACATGTTGGTTGTGGTTAACACAGTGACAACTAAACAGAGATCCAACATGTTGGTTGTGGTTAACACAGTGACAACTAAACAGAGATCCAACATGTTGGTTGTGGTTAATACAGTGACACCTAAACAGAGATCCAACATGTTGGTTGTGGTTAACACAGTGACAACTAAACAGAGATCCAACATGTTGGTTGTGGTTAACACAGTGACAACTAAACAGAGATCCAACATGTTGGTTGTGGTTAACACAGTGACAACTAAACAGAGATCCAACATGTTGGTTGTGGTTAACACAGTGACAACTAAACAGAGATCCAACATGTTGGTTGTGATTAACACAGTGACAACTAAACAGAGATCCAACATGTTGGTTGTGGTTAACACAGTGACAACTAACCAGAGATCCAGCATGTTGGTTGTGGTTAACACAGTGTCAACTAAACAGAGATCCAACATGATGGTTGTGGTTAACACAGTGTCAACTAAACAGAGATCCAGCATGTTGGTTGTGGTCAACACAGTGACAACTAAACAGAGATCCAGCATGTTGGTTGTGGTCAACACAGTGACAACTAAACAGAGATCCAGCATGTTGGTTGTGGTTAACACAGTGACAACTAAACAGAGATCCAACATGTTGGTTGTGGTCAACACAGTGACAACTAAACAGAGATCCAACATGTTGGTTGTGGTTAACACAGTGACAACTAAACAGAGATCCAACATGTTGGTTGTGGTCAACACAGTGACAACTAAACAGAGATCCAACATGTTGGTTGTGGTTAACACAGTGACAACTAAACAGAGATCCAACATGTTGGTTGTGGTTAACACAGTGACAACTAAACAGAGATCCAACATGTTGGTTGTGGTTAACACAGTGACAACTAAACAGAGATCCAACATGTTGGTTGTGGTTAACACAGTGACAACTAAACAGAGATCCAACATGTTGGTTGTGGTTAACACAGTGACAACTAAACAGAGATCCAACATGTTGGTTGTGGTTAACACAGTGACAACTAAACAGAGATCCAACATGTTGGTTGTGGTTAACACAGTGACAACTAAACAGAGATCCAACATGTTGGTTGTGGTTAACACAGTGACAACTAAACAGAGATCCAACATGTTGGTTGTGGTTAACACAGTGACAACTAAACAGAGATCCAACATGTTGGTTGTGGTTAACACAGTGACAACTAAACAGAGATCCAACATGTTGGTTGTGGTTAACACAGTGACAACTAAACAGAGATCCAACATGTTGGTTGTGGTTAACACAGTGACAACTAAACAGAGATCCAACATGTTGGTTGTGGTTAACACAGTGACAACTAACCAGAGATCCAACATGTTGGTTGTGGTTAACACAGTGACAACTAAACAGAGATCCAACATGTTGGTTGTGGTTAACACAGTGACAACTAACCAGAGATCCAACATGTTGGTTGTGGTTAACACAGTGACAACTAAACAGAGATCCAACATGTTGGTTGTGGTTAACACAGTGACAACTAAACAGAGATCCAACATGTTGGTTGTGGTTAACACAGTGACAACTAAACAGAGATCCAACATGTTGGTTGTGGTTAACACAGTGACAACTAACCAGAGATCCAACATGTTGGTTGTGGTTAACACAGTGACAACTAACCAGAGATCCAACATGTTGGTTGTGGTTAACACAGTGACAACTAAACAGAGATCCAACATGTTGGTTGTGGTTAACACAGTGACAACTAAACAGAGATCCAACATGTTGGTTGTGGTTAACACAGTGACAACTAAACAGAGATTGTTGGTTGTAGAGATCCAACATGTTGGTTGTGGTCAACACAGTGACAACTAAACAGAGATCCAACATGTTGGTTGTGGTTAACACAGTGACAACTAAACAGAGATCCAACATGTTGGTTGTGGTCAACACAGTGACAACTAAACAGAGATCCAACATGTTGGTTGTGGTTAACACAGTGACAACTAAACAGAGATCCAACATGTTGGTTGTGGTTAACACAGTGACAACTAAACAGAGATCCAACATGTTGGTTGTGGTTAACACAGTGACAACTAAACAGAGATCCAACATGTTGGTTGTGGTTAACACAGTGACAACTAAACAGAGATCCAACATGTTGGTTGTGGTTAACACAGTGACAACTAAACAGAGATCCAACATGTTGGTTGTGGTTAACACAGTGACAACTAAACAGAGATCCAACATGTTGGTTGTGGTTAACACAGTGACAACTAAACAGAGATCCAACATGTTGGTTGTGGTTAACACAGTGACAACTAAACAGAGATCCAACATGTTGGTTGTGGTTAACACAGTGACAACTAAACAGAGATCCAACATGTTGGTTGTGGTTAACACAGTGACAACTAAACAGAGATCCAACATGTTGGTTGTGGTTAACACAGTGACAACTAAACAGAGATCCAACATGTTGGTTGTGGTTAACACAGTGACAACTAAACAGAGATCCAACATGTTGGTTGTGGTTAACACAGTGACAACTAACCAGAGATCCAACATGTTGGTTGTGGTTAACACAGTGACAACTAAACAGAGATCCAACATGTTGGTTGTGGTTAACACAGTGACAACTAACCAGAGATCCAACATGTTGGTTGTGGTTAACACAGTGACAACTAAACAGAGATCCAACATGTTGGTTGTGGTTAACACAGTGACAACTAAACAGAGATCCAACATGTTGGTTGTGGTTAACACAGTGACAACTAAACAGAGATCCAACATGTTGGTTGTGGTTAACACAGTGACAACTAACCAGAGATCCAACATGTTGGTTGTGGACAATAACACAGTGACAACTAACCAGAGATCCAACATGTTGGTTGTGGTTAACACAGTGACAACTAAACAGAGATCCAACATGTTGGTTGTGGTTAACACAGTGACAACTAAACAGAGATCCAACATGTTGGTTGTGGTTAACACAGTGACAACTAAACAGAGATCCATCATGTTGGTTGTGGTTAACACAGTGACAACTAAACAGAGATCCAACATGTTGGTTGTGGTTAACACAGTGACAACTAAACAGAGATCCAACATGTTGGTTGTGGTTAACACAGTGACAACTAAACAGAGATCCAACATGTTGGTTGTGGTTAACACAGTGACAACTAAACAGAGATCCAACATGTTGGTTGTGGTTAACACAGTGACAACTAAACAGAGATCCAACATGTTGGTTGTGGTTAACACAGTGACAACTAAACAGAGATCCAACATGTTGGTTGTGGTTAACACAGTGACACCTAAACAGAGATCCAACATGTTGGTTGTGGTTAACACAGTGACAACTAAACAGAGATCCAACATGTTGGTTGTGGTTAACACAGTGACAACTAAACAGAGATCCAACATGTTGGTTGTGGTTAACACAGTGACAACTAAACAGAGATCCAACATGTTGGTTGTGGTTAACACAGTGACAACTAAACAGAGATCCAACATGTTGGTTGTGATTAACACAGTGACAACTAAACAGAGATCCAACATGTTGGTTGTGGTTAACACAGTGACAACTAACCAGAGATCCAGCATGTTGGTTGTGGTTAACACAGTGTCAACTAAACAGAGATCCAACATGTTGGTTGTGGTTAACACAGTGTCAACTAAACAGAGATCCAGCATGTTGGTTGTGGTCAACACAGTGACAACTAAACAGAGATCCAGCATGTTGGTTGTGGTTAACACAGTGACAACTAAACAGAGATCCAACATGTTGGTTGTGGTTAACACAGTGACAACTAAACAGAGATCCAACATGTTGGTTGTGGTCAACACAGTGACAACTAAACAGAGATCCAGCATGTTGGTTGTGGTTAACACAGTGACAACTAAACAGAGATCCAACATGTTGGTTGTGGTCAACACAGTGACAACTAAACAGAGATCCAACATGTTGGTTGTGGTTAACACAGTGACAACTAAACAGAGATCCAACATGTTGGTTGTGGTCAACACAGTGACAACTAAACAGAGATCCAACATGTTGGTTGTGGTTAACACAGTGACAACTAAACAGAGATCCAACATGTTGGTTGTGGTTAACACAGTGACAACTAAACAGAGATCCAACATGTTGGTTGTGGTGTTTAACACAGTGACAACTAAACAGAGATCCAACATGTTGGTTGTGGTTAACACAGTGTCAACTAACCAGAGATCCAACATGTTGGTTGTGGTTAACACAGTGACAACTAAACAGAGATCCAACATGTTGGTTGTGGTTATTAACACAGTGACAACTAAACAGAGATCCAACATGTTGGTCCAACATGTGGTTATTAACACAGTGACAACTAAACAGAGATCCAACATGTTGGTTGTGGTTAACACAGTGACAACTAAACAGAGATCCAACATGTTGGTTGTGGTTAACACAGTGACAACTAACCAGAGATCCAACATGTTGGTTGTGGTTATTAACACAGTGACAACTAAACAGAGATCCAACATGTTGGTTGTGGTTAACACAGTGACAACTAAACAGAGATCCAACATGTTGGTTGTGGTTAACACAGTGACAACTAAACAGAGATCCAACATGTTGGTTGTGGTTAACACAGTGACAACTAAACAGAGATCCAACATGTTGGTTGTGGTTAACACAGTGACAACTAACCAGAGATCCAACATGTTGGTTGTGGTTAACACAGTGACAACTAAACAGAGATCCAACATGTTGGTTGTGGTTAACACAGTGACAACTAAACAGAGATCCAACATGTTGGTTGTGGTTAACACAGTGACAACTAAACAGAGATCCAACATGTTGGTTGTGGTTAACACAGTGACAACTAAACAGAGATCCAACATGTTGGTTGTGGTTAACACAGTGACAACTAAACAGAGATCCAACATGTTGGTTGTGGTTAACACAGTGACAACTAAACAGAGATCCAACATGTTGGTTGTGGTTAACACAGTGTCAACTAAACAGAGATCCAACATGTTGGTTGTGGTTAACACAGTGACAACTAAACAGAGATCCAACATGTTGGTTGTGGTTATTAACACAGTGACAACTAAACAGAGATCCAACATGTTGTTTGTGGTTAACACAGTGACAACTAAACAGAGATCCAACATGTTGGTTGTGGTTAACACAGTGACAACTAAACAGAGATCCAACATGTTGGTTGTGGTTAACACAGTGACAACTAAACAGAGATCCAACATGTTGGTTGTGATTAACACAGTGACAACTAAACAGAGATCCAACATGTTGGTTGTGGTTAACACAGTGACAACTAAACAGAGATCCAACATGTTGGTTGTGGTTAACACAGTGACAACTAAACAGAGATCCAACATGTTGGTTGTGGTTAACACAGTGACAACTAAACAGAGATCCAGCATGTTGGTTGTGGTTAACACAGTGACAACTAAACAGAGATCCAACATGTTGGTTGTGGTTAACACAGTAACAACTAACCAGAGATCCAACATGTTGGTTGTGGTTAACACAGTGACAACTAAACAGAGATCCAACATGTTGGTTGTGATTAACACAGTGACAACTAAACAGAGATCCAACATGTTGGTTGTGGTTAACACAGTGACAACTAAACAGAGATCCAACATGTTGGTTGTGGTTAACACAGTGACAACTAAACAGAGATCCAACATGTTGGTTGTGGTTAACACAGTGACAACTAAACAGAGATCCAGCATGTTGGTTGTGGTTAACACAGTGACAACTAAACAGAGATCCAACATGTTGGTTGTGGTTAACACAGTAACAACTAACCAGAGATCCAACATGTTGGTTGTGGTTAACACAGTGACAACTAAACAGAGATCCAACATGTTGGTTGTGGTTAACACAGTGACAACTAAACAGAGATCCAACATGTTGGTTGTGGTTAACACAGTAACAACTAACCAGAGATCCAACATGTTGGTTGTGGTTAACACAGTGACAACTAAACAGAGATCCAACATGTTGGTTGTGGTTAACACAGTAACAACTAACCAGAGATCCAACATGTTGGTTGTGGTTAACACAGTGACAACTAAACAGAGATCCAACATGTTGGTTGTGGTTAACACAGTGACAACTAAACAGAGATCCAACATGTTGGTTGTGGTTAACACAGTGACAACTAAACAGAGATCCAACATGTTGGTTGTGGTTAACACAGTGACAACTAAACAGAGATCCAACATGTTGGTTGTGGTTAACACAGTGACAACTAACCAGAGATCCAACATGTTGGTTGTGGTTAACACAGTGACAACTAAACAGAGATCCAACATGTTGGTTGTGGTTAACACAGTGACAACTAAACAGAGATCCAACATGTTGGTTGTGGTTAACACAGTGACAACTAAACAGAGATCCAACATGTTGGTTGTGGTTAACACAGTGACAACTAAACAGAGATCCAACATGTTGGTTGTGGTTAACACAGTGACAACTAAACAGAGATCCAACATGTTGGTTGTGGTTATTAACACAGTGACAACTAAACAGAGATCCAACATGTTGGTTGTGGTTAACACAGTGACAACTAAACAGAGATCCAACATGTTGGTTGTGGTTAACACAGTGACAACTAAACAGAGATCCAACATGTTGGTTGTGGTTAACACAGTAACAACTAAACAGAGATCCAACATGTTGGTTGTAAACAGAGATTAACACAGTAACAACTAAACAGAGATCCAACATGTTGGTTGTGGTTAACACAGTGACAACTAAACAGAGATCCAACATGTTGGTTGTGGTTAACACAGTAACAACTAAACAGAGATCCAACATGTTGGTTGTGGTTAACACAGTGACAACTAAACAGAGATCCAACATGTTGGTTGTGGTTAACACAGTGACAACTAAACAGAGATCCAACATGTTGGTTGTGGTTAACACAGTGACAACTAACCAGAGATCCAACATGTTGGTTGTGGTTAACACAGTGACAACTAAACAGAGATCCAACATGTTGGTTGTGGTTAACACAGTGACAACTAAACAGAGATCCAACATGTTGGTTGTGGTTAACACAGTAACAACTAAACAGAGATCCAACATGTTGGTTGTGGTTAACACAGTGTCAACTAAACAGAGATCCAGCATGTTGGTTGTGGTTAACACAGTGACAACTAAACAGAGATCCAACATGTTGGTTGTGGTTAACACAGTGACAACTAAACAGAGATCCAACATGTTGGTTGTGGTTAACACAGTGACAACTAAACAGAGATCCAACATGTTGGTTGTGGTTAACACAGTGACAACTAATTATTTTATTAATTATCTCTTAGAAATAAAACAGTTTACTAACAAACACATCCAAACTATAAGGTTGTTTAATGTAGTTACATTTTCTAGCCCAATGACCACTGAAAACCCGCCCACAAGGCCTGAAAACTAACTAATAGCCTCTGATAGGCCTACATCTTATTTTGGGGCGGCAGGTAGCTTACTGGTTAGAGTGTTGGGGCAGCAGGTAGCCTAATGGTTAGAGAGTTGGGGCGGCAGGTAGCCTAGTGGTTAGAGCGTTGGGGCGGCAGGTAGCCTAGTGGTTAGAGCGTTGGGGCGGCAGGTAGCCTAGTGGTTAGAGCGTTGGGGCGGCAGGTAGCCTAGTGGTTAGAGCGTTGGGGCGGCAGGTAGCCTAGTGGTTAGAGCGTTGTGGCGGCAGGTAGCCTAGTGGTTAGAGCGTTGTGGCGGCAGGTAGCCTAGTGGTTAGAGCGTTTGGGCGGCAGGTAGCCTAGTGGTTAGAGTGTTGGGGCGGCAGGTAGCCTAGTGGTTAGAGTGTTGGGGCGGCAGGTAGCCTAGTGGTTAGAGTGTTGGGGCGGCAGGTAGCCTAGTGGTTAGAGTGTTGGGGCGGCAGGTAGCCTAGTGGTTAGAGTGTTGGGGCGGCAGGTAGCCTAGTGGTTAGAGTGTAGAGGAGGCAGGTAGCCTAGTGGTTAGAGTGTTGGGGAGGCAGGTAGCCTAGTGGTTAGTGTGTTGGGGAGGCAGGTAGCCTAGTGGTTAGAGTGTTGGGGAGGCAGGTAGCCTAGTGGTTAGAGTGTTGGGGAGACAGGTAGCCTAAATCAAATCAAATCAAATCCAATTTATTTATATAGCCCTTCGTACATCAGCTGATATCTCAAAGTGCTGTACAGAAACCCAGCCTAAAACCCCAAACAGCAAGCAATGCAGGTGTAGAAGCACGGTGGCAAGGAAGAACTGAGCATGAGAAAAAACAAGACCCAAGAACTGAGCATGAGAAAAACAAGACCCAAGAACTGAGCATGAGAAAAAACAAGACCCAAGAACTGAGCATGAGAAAAAACAAGACACAAGAACTGAGCATGAGAAAAACAAGACCCAAGAACTGAGCATGAGAAAAAAACAAGACCCAAGAACTGAGCATGAGAAAAACAAGACCCAAGAACTGAGCACGAGAAAAAACAAGACCCAAGAACGGAGCATGAGAAAAAACAAGACTCAAGAACTGAGCATGAGAAAAAACAAGACCCAAGAACTGAGCATGAGAAAAAACAAGACCCAAGAACTGAGCATGAGAAAAAACAAGACACAAGAACTGAGCATGAGAAAAAACAAGAACCAAGAACTGAGCAGGAGAAAAAACAAGACCCAAGAACTGAGCATGAGAAAAAACAAGACACAAGAACTGAGCATGAGAAAAAACAAGACCCAAGAACTGAGCATGAGAAAAAACAAGACCCAAGAACTGAGCATGAGAAAAAACAAGACCCAAGAACTGAGCATGAGAAAAAAACAAGACACAAGAACTGAGCATGAGAAAAAACAAGACACAAGAACTGAGCATGAGAAAAAACAAGACCCAGGAACTGAGCAGGAGAAAAAACAAGACACAAGAACTGAGCATGAGAAAAAACAAGACCCAGGAACTGAGCAGGAGAAAAAACAAGACCCAAGAACTGAGCATGAGAAAAACCCTCCGCATGATATGGTTTTCCATCAGTAAAGTCGCATTAGAACACAGTTTAAACCACCTCCTAGTGAATTTATCTAACACGCTGTAGAGCACCTAAAGTAGTTTTCCTGCTTTGTCACCTTATTTGTTGATGCGCATCAGTTCTAGAGCGTTAGTATTTTTTATGGAAAAAGGGTTGTAAAATAGGTGTCTCCATAGTTACAATCTAAATAGTCTACCTTATAACATGCAGGGCTACTGATTAGTTTCCACTTTGAAAACGGCTTGTTACGGAGTCTAGTTGATAGGTAATCGACTAGCTGGGCTGGTCCCCGGACTCTGTGTGTAGAGACTTGTACAATGCTTGAACAAGGCTATTGAACCTGACATTTGTGTCTGTATGTATTCTCGGTATGTTCCAGTAGATGGCAGTAAACACCTGCTGTAACTAGACATTCCAACAACAGTGACCACGTTTACATGCACACCAATATCCCGTTATTATTGAGGATACTCTGAAGTATTGTGTTTTTAAATTGATGCATGTACACATCTTATCCCATTTACTGTTGTTTCTGCTGTCTGCTCAGGCTGTTTTCACAAATGATGTTTTCATCTGATTGTCAAAAAAATCTAATTCAAAAGTAGGCTACCTGTGCAGTTTGTTACTCTGTACTGGACCGTATAGCCTACTGGCTGCAATTTAGATACATTTCTGCTTAGAATTTTCAACATTTGGTAGGTCATGTGTTCTTCAACTATAGTTTGATACATGCAGCTTCTCTTCTGTCATAACTTGTTGCCCCAGAAGACTAAATAAAGTAGTTCTCTCCAGAATAATGTGTTACATTGATAGACTAAATAAAGTAGTTCTCTCCAGAATAATGTGTTACATTGATAGACTAAATAAAGTAGTTCTCTCCAGAATAATGTTTTACATTGATAGACTAAATAAAGTAGTTCTCTCCAGAATAATGATAGACTAAATAAAGTAGTTCTCTCCAGAATAATGTGTTACATTGACAGACTAAATAAAGTAGTTCTCTCCAGAATAATGACAGACTAAATAAAGTAGTTCTCTCCAGAATAATGATAGACTAAATAAAGTAGTGCTCTCCAGAATAATGTTTTACATTGATAGAATGAATGCATTAGTAATCTACTAGTTAACACTGGTAAAGTTGACCATTTAGTTTAGGGACCGGGAGAAAACGCAATAACTCCAGAACAGTGGAAAGATTAGTCCTGTGTAATATGTCCATATGTCATCAGTCTGAAGGGTTTAGTTTAGGGACCGGGAGAAAACGCAATAACTCCAGAACAGTGGAAAGATTAGTCCTGTGTAATATGTCCATATGTCATCAGTCTGAAGGGTTTAGTTTAGGGACCGGGGAGAAAACACAATAACTCCAGAACAGTGGAAAGATTAGTCCTGTGTAATATGTCCATATGTCATCAGTCTGAAGGGTTTATTTAATCCTATTTATCCACCCCTGTTCCCCAGACTAAATTAACATGTGTTGTTTCATTTAAATGCAAGAAATGCATCATTCTGCAGTTCATATTATATTAGAGTATAGGTCTACAGTCAGCGTCCAGATTTCAGTTCATATTAGATTAGATTATAGGCCAACAGTCAGTGTCCAGATTTCAGTTCATATTATATTAGATTATAGGCCAACAGTCAGTGTCCAGATTTCAGTTCATATTATATTAGATTATAGGCCAACAGTCAGTGTCCAGATTTCAGTTCATATTATATTAGATTATAGGTCTACAGTCAGTGTCCAGATTTCAGTTCATATTAGATTAGATTATAGGCCAACAGTCAGTGTCCAGATTTCAGTTCATATTATATTAGATTATAGGCCAACAGTCAGTGTCCAGATTTCAGTTCATATTATATTAGATTATAGGTCTACAGTCAGTGTCCAGATTTCAGTTCATATTATATTAGATTATAGGCCAACAGTCAGTGTCCAGATTTCAGTTCATATTATATTAGATTATAAACCAACAGTCAGTGACCAGATTTCAGTTCATATTATATTAGATTATAGGCCAACAGTCAGTGTCCAGATTTCAGTTCATATTATATTAGGTTATAAGCCTACAGTCAGTGTTCAGATTTCAGTTACTATTCAATTTAACCCATATGAATTGGATAAGAGCGTCTGCTAAATGACTTAAATGTAAATGTAAATGTTCCTGTCTAACCATGTATCATTACATCCTATCTAACCATGTATCATTACTGTTGTTCCTATCTAACCATGTATCATTACTGTTGTTCCTATCTAACCATGTATCATTACTGTTGTTCCTGTCTAACCATGTATCATTACTGTTGTTCCTGTCTAACCATGTATCATTACTGTTGTTCCTATCTAACCATGTATCATTACTGTTGTTCCTGTCTAACCATGTATCATTACTGTTGTTCCTGTCTAACCATGTATCATTACTGTTGTTCCTGTCTAACCATGTATCATTACATCCTGTCTAACCATGTATCATTACTGTTGTTCCTATCTAACCATGTATCATTACTGTTGTTCCTATCTAACCATGTATCATTACTGTTGTTCCTATCTAACCATGTATCATTACATCCTGTCTAACCATGTATCATTACTGTTGTTCCTGTCTAACCATGTATCATTACTGTTGTTCCTGTCTAACCATGTATCATTACATCCTATCTAACCATGTATCATTACTGTTGTTCCTATCTAACCATGTATCATTACTGTTGTTCCTGTCTAACCATGTATCATTACTGTTGTTCCTGTCTAACCATGTATCATTACTGTTGTTCCTATCTAACCATGTATCATTACTGTTGTTCCTGTCTAACCATGTATCATTACTGTTGTTCCTGTCTAACCATGTATCATTACTGTTGTTCCTATCTAACCATGTATCATTACATCCTATCTAACCATGTATCATTACTGTTGTTCCTGTCTAACCATGTATCATTACATCCTATCTAACCATGTATCATTACATCCTATCTAACCATGTATCATTACTGTTGTTCCTGTCTAACCATGTATCATTACTGTTGTTCCTGTCTAACCATGTATCATTACTGTTGTTCCTGTCTAACCATGTATCATTACTGTTGTTCCTGTCTAACCATGTATCATTACATCCTGTCTAACCATGTATCATTACATCCTGTCTAACCATGTATCATTACTGTTGTTCCTGTCTAACCATGTATCATTACATCCTATCTAACCATGTATCATTACTGTTGTTCCTGTCTAACCATGTATCATTACTGTTGTTCCTCTCTAACCATGTATCATTACTGTTGTTCCTGTCTAACCATGTATCATTACATCCTGTCTAACCATGTATCATTACATCCTGTCTAACCATGTATCATTACTGTTGTTCCTATCTAACCATGTATCATTACTGTTGTTCCTGTCTAACCATGTATCATTACTGTTGTTCCTGTCTAACCATGTATCATTACTGTTGTTCCTATCTAACCATGTATCATTACATCCTATCTAACCATGTATCATTACTGTTGTTCCTGTCTAACCATGTATCATTACTGTTGTTCCTGTCTAACCATGTATCATTACTGTTGGTCCTATCTAACCATGTATCATTACTGTTGTTCCTGTCTAACCATGTATCATTACTGTTGTTCCTGTCTAACCATGTATCATTACTGTTGGTCCTATCTAACCATGTATCATTACTGTTGTTCCTGTCTAACCATGTATCATTACTGTTGTTCCTATCTAACCATGTATCATTACTGTTGTTCCTGTCTAACCATGTATCATTACTGTTGTTCCTATCTAACCATGTATCATTACTGTTGTTCCTATCTAACCATGTATCATTACTGTTGTTCCTGTCTAACCATGTATCATTACTGTTGTTCCTGTCTAACCATGTATCATTACTGTTGTTCCTGTCTAACCATGTATCATTACTGTTGTTCCTGTCTAACCATGTATCATTACTGTTGTTCCTGTCTAACCATGTATCATTACTGTTGTTCCTGTCTAACCATGTATCATTACTGTTGTTCCTGTCTAACCATGTATCATTACTGTTGTTCCTGTCTAACCATGTATCATTACATCCTATCTAACCATGTATCATTACATCCTATCTAACCATGTATCATTACATCCTATCTAACCATGTATCATTACTGTTGTTCCTGTCTAACCATGTATCATTACATCCTATCTAACCATGTATCATTACTGTTGTTCCTATCTAACCATGTATCATTACATCCTATCTAACCATGTATCATTACATCCTATCTAACCATGTATCATTACTGTTGTTCCTATCTAACCATGTATCATTACATCCTATCTAACCATGTATCATTACATCCTATCTAACCATGTATCATTACTGTTGTTCCTGTCTAACCATGTATCATTACATCCTATCTAACCATGTATCATTACTGTTGTTCCTATCTAACCATGTATCATTACTGTTGTTCCTGTCTAACCATGTATCATTACTGTTGGTCCTATCTAACCATGTATCATTACTGTTGTTCCTATCTAACCATGTATCATTACTGTTGTTCCTGTCTAACCATGTATCATTACATCCTATCTAACCATGTATCATTACTGTTGTTCCTGTCTAACCATGTATCATTACATCCTATCTAACCATGTATCATTACTGTTGTTCCTGTCTAACCATGTATCATTACTGTTGTTCCTATCTAACCATGTATCATTACATCCTGTCTAACCATGTATCATTACTGTTGTTCCTGTCTAACCATGTATCATTACTGTTGTTCCTATCTAACCATGTATCATTACATCCTATCTAACCATGTATCATTACATCCTATCTAACCATGTATCATTACTGTTGTTCCTGTCTAACCATGTATCATTACTGTTGTTCCTGTCTAACCATGTATCATTACATCCTATCTAACCATGTATCATTACTGTTGTTCCTATCTAACCATGTATCATTACTGTTGTTCCTATCTAACCATGTATCATTACTGTTGTTCCTGTCTAACCATGTATCATTACTGTTGTTCCTGTCTAACCATGTATCATTACTGTTGTTCCTGTCTAACCATGTATCATTACATCCTATCTAACCATGTATCATTACATCCTGTCTAACCATGTATCATTACTGTTGTTCCTATCTAACCATGTATCATTACTGTTGGTCCTATGTAACAGTTATATTGTGTCCTACCTAACCAGTGAACATGTGGCTGTGACCATCCTGTCAATGCCTGTCCTGGTGACTCATTTGACATTTTAGTCATTGAGCAGACGCTCTTATCCAGAGCAATGCAAGTTGGTCCTGGTGACTCCTGGGCCCTTATTCATAAAGGCAGTGTCTCAGAGCTGATCTAGGATCAGGTCCCCCTTCTCCATGCAATCTGATTCATTATGATCTAGGACCAGGTCCCCCTCTCCAGGTAATCTGATTCATTATGATCTAGGACCAGGTCCCCCTCTCCAGGTAATCTGATTCATTATGATCTAGGATCAGGTCCTCCTCTCCATGTAATCTGATTCATTATGATCTAGGATCAGGTCCCACTCTCCATGTAATCTGATTCATTATGATCTAGGATCAGGTCCCCCTCTCCATGTAATCTGATTCATTATGATCTAGGATCAGGTCCACCCCTCTCCATGTAATCTGATTCATTATGATCTAGGATCAGGTCGCCCCCTCCATGTAATCTGATTCATTATGATCTAGGATCAGGTTCCTTCTCTCCATGTAATCTGATTCATTATGATCTAGGATCAGGTTCCTCCTCTCCATGTAATCTGATTCATTATGATTCATTATGATCTAGGATCAGGTCCCTCCTCTCCATTAGGGCCTAGTGGTTAGAGCGTTGGACTAGTAACCGGAAGGTTGCAAGTTCAAACCCCCGAGCTGACAAGGTACAAATAAATCTGTCATTCTGCCCCTGAACAGGCAGGTAACCCACTGTTCCCAGGCCGTCATTGAAAATAAGAATTTGTTCTTAACTGTCTTGCCTGGTTAAATAAAGGTAAAATAAAAATGTAATCTGATTCATTATGATCTAGGATCAGGTCCTCCTCTCCATGTAATTTGATTCACTAGGATCAGGTCCCTTCTCTCCATGTATTCTGATTCATTATGATCTAAAAGGCTAAACTGATCCTCCTTTAAAAGAGCCTTTGGGGATTTTGAGACCAGGGATGGGGATGTGTTTATTATGTTCATTACATTTCAGCAGACCATTGTCTGAGGGTTTAAAATGAGGATGACCTGGTCTCAAAAATCCCCAAAGGCTCTTTTAAAGGAGGATCAGTTTAGCCTTTTAGATTTAAACTGGAGATGTCTGTTTAAGCTGTTTTTTTGCATGTTTTTTTTTACATGGGCTGTGTCTCAATCCAACTCATCCTCAGATATCTCCCATAATGTAAACTGAGACTTGTACGAACCCGATGGTGTTCTCCGTTCTGCTCTAGGAATTACAACAAACTAACAGGGTGTAAAGTGATATTAGGGACACACAGAACATCTTAAATTAAATTATATGAATGAACAAATGAGTGAATGAAAACTTTATTATTGTGTCAAATCGCCACCTGGCAACCCTTCCCTTATGGGGTTAATTGACACATAAACAAACATTACAATAATTCACTGTGGAAATTAAATGATAATTCCTCTTCAGTGTTCTCTGCATTGCACATCACATAAATAGTAAAACAAATTGAAGGGAAAAATCAAAACATAATAGTAAATAAGGTGATGTAAACAATAATTATATTGTTAGAGCAGTAAATTAATATATACACGTACATACAGTTGAAGTCGGAAGTGTACATACACCTGAGCCAAATACATTTAAACTCAGTTTTTCACAATTCCTGAAATTGAATCCTTGTAAAAAAGTGCTTGTTTTAGGTCAGTTAGGATCACCACTTTATTTTAAAGAATGTGAAATGTCAGAATAATAGTAGAGAGAATGATTTATTTCAGCTTTCACTAAATAAGAACTGATATTTCCTGGGGACAGAAGAGGGACCGTATGGATGGAATGACTCAGCAGCACTCAGACACTAGTTTACTGTATTCCACATGTCCCCTCTACTTTATTCTGGATTATTAACCTGAAATACTCACTTTACTGTGAAACTGCGTTGCAGTATAGAGATTAAACTAAAACTCTGTCATCTCAAAATGGCCGTGTCCAGATACTTTCTTATTAATGTCAGTTTCAACTGCAGTCAAGGTGTCACCCCTTAACAAAACAACAGTAACCAGAGGGTGGCGCTAACAGTCAGTTTCATATAACAACAGTAACCAGAGGGTGGCGCTAACAGTCAGTTTCATATAACAACAGTAACCAGAGGGTGGCGCTAACAGTCAGTTTCATATAACAACAGTAACCAGAGGGTGGTGCTAACAGTCAGTTTCATATAACAACAGTAACCAGAGGGTGGCGCTAACAGTCAGTTTCACGCGACAGCATTAAATCATGACATTGTGCCGCATCTTGCTTACATTTTTTTTAATAGTCCTTCTTCGAGACGTCTCTCTTACATTATTTTAGCCACAACTTATAATTTACTGGAAACCAGGTTTTTTCTCTTCAAAATATGAATTACTGTAGGCCTTTAATAAGGTCTACCAAACCCAAAAGGTTTTAATTTGAGAATGTTCATTTGTTTGCCTCAAATATTAAACTGTCTTAAAATATGTGATGATTAGTTGAATCAGGTGTGTAAGTGCTGGTAAGAACAAAAGGATGGAGAAACCCTGAGATAAACATAAAACCATATCATTGAAAAGCTCCTCCACCATCTTTACCAGACGTGTTACTGATAACATGTAGGACTACTGATTAGTTTACACTATGAAAACTGCTGTCTGTCAGCAACTCAGCTCAAATAGCAGTTCTACTAACTAGTAATATCTCATTACAGGTATTCATTCACTTACTCTGTCCAATAGAATAGATTATTGTTCAGAAATACTTACCTATTTGTCAGTCATCTCCATGTAGTGTTTTCTGCTCTGTTGTCTCACCATGGATCCTGTACAAAACAACAACTTGACTTTCTGTTTCAGCTCAGCCGCCTCCCGAGTGGTGCAGAGTCCCGCCTCCTGCGTCACTGCGGGACCTGGTTAGAATCCAGGCTGCATGATTGGGAGTCCCATAGGGTGGAGCACAATTGGCCCAGCGTCGTCAAGGTTTGGCCGGGGTAGGTCGTCAATGTTAATAACAATGTGTTCTGACTTGCCGAGTTAAATATAAGTGAAATAAAAATCAATGACTATGCACTCTACGCTGCACACCGCATCAACGGGGATGTAGTGGAGGGTAAACCCATGTAAACGAGCTTACGCACCATTTTATTTGTAAAATAGCTCAACTCCAATTTGTATTCTGTTAATTATCGTTTGCTCACTTATCATGCGTTCCCAACGTTACACCTAAATTCCATCGTGGAAACCGGGCGCATGATAAAGAATCATATCTCAGGGTTACTCTGTCTATTGAATGTCTGACTACGACCTAACTTTATAATAGTTATATGTAGCCAAGATTTACCAGAGTCTGTCCGTCTGTCCTTCAAATCAACACATTTATCCTGCTTCTAATGTTGCCGAGAAATGTGCGCTACAGTTTCAACAGCTGTTTTATAAAGGGTAGACCACACTCTTACTTTCACTTTCATATGAGGAACACGTCACTTCTGACGTCACTGGTGTATGGTAAAATAATGACGACAGAACCCTGTGAGACTAGTAATAATATGTCATTCCAGGTATTTATTATTTATTTATTACTATTTATTATCTTACTCTGTCCTTTATTGTTCAGAAATAATTTATTTGTACTTCTCTCCATATAGTGTTTTCTGCTCTGTCATCTCACCATGGATCCTGCACTCAGCCGTCTCCCCACCCTGATAATATAGTGTTTTATTAGTATCTTCCACTAGATGGCAGTAAACATCTGCTGTAACTAGACTTAACAACAGCATTCCTTATTCATATAGGCAGTGTCTCAGATGAGGAGTGCTAATCTAGGATCAGGTCTCCCTGTCCATGTAATCTGATTCATTATGATCTAGGATCAGGTCCCCCTCTCCATGTAATCTGATTCATTATGATCTAGGATCGGCAGGTAGCCTAGTGGTTAGAGTGTTGGGCCAGTAACTAAAAAGTGTCCGATCGAATCCCTGAACAAGGCAGCTGACAAGGTAAAGATCCGTTGTTCTGAACAAGTTCCTAGTTAACCCACTGTTCCTAGACCAGTTAACCCACTGTTCCTAGACCAGTTAACCCACTGTTCCTAGACCTGTTCCTAGTTAACCCACTGTTCCTAGACCAGTGTTCCTTAACCCAGTTCCTACCAGTTAACCCACTGTTCCTAGACCAGTTAACCCACTGTTCCCACTGTTTCCTGAACAAGGCAGACCAGTTACCCACTGTTCCTGTTCCTAGACCAGTTAACCCACTGTTCCTAGACCAGTTAACCCACTGTTCCTAGACCAGTTAACCCACTGTTCCTAGACCAGTTAACCCACTGTTCCTAGACCAGTTAACCCACTGTTCCTAGACCAGTTAACCCACTGTTCCTAGACCAGTTAACCCACTGTTCCTAGGCCATGTCAATGTAAATAAGACTTTGTTCTTAAAACTTCTTACGTCTAGTCGACAACATCCGGTGAAATCGGAGGGTGCGCAATTCAAATAAATAATCATAAAAATGATGTATATTAAACATTTAGGTAGATAGGTGTGATATGGGTTAAAAGCTTAAATTCTTGTTCATCTACCTGCATTGTCCGATGTACAATAGGCTTTACAGGGAAAGTATGCCATGCGATTGTTTGAGGACGGCGCCGCACATCAACATATTTTTCAACCAGCACAGGTTTCATAAAGTCACAAATAGCGATTAATTATTCACTTCCTTTTTGAAAATCTTCCTCTGATTTGCAATCCTAAGAGTCCCAGGTACAACATGTAGTGTCGTTTTCTTAGATAAAATCCTTCTTTATATCCCAAAAAGTCAGTTTAGTTGGCGCCATTGATTTGAGTAATCCACTCGTTCAACATGCAGAGAAAGGATTCCAAAAAGCTACTGCTAAACTTTGTTAAAACAAGTCAAACTACATTTCTATTTAATCCTCAGGTACCCTGAAATGTAATTAAACTCTAATATTTAATACGGAAAGAAGTATGTTCAATAGGAAAGCGATTTTAGCGTGTCCTCTTCATCATGCTCGCACAGATTGATTTACAACTCTGTGTTCCTGTATCAAAACTCAATTCTTCCTCGTTTTGGAAGAAATAAGTCTGAAACCTTGAAGAAAGACTGTTGACATCTAGTGGAAGTCATAGGAATTCCAATCTCGGAACTCGATTTAAATGTGTTACTATACTTTCTATTGTAATGTCTGGACCAGAGACCTTACAGGTTGAAGATCTGAGAGACCTGCCCCTGTAATGCCTGGACCAGAGACCTTACAGGTTGAAGATCAGAGAGAGAGAGACCTGCCCCTGTAATGCCTGGACCAGAGACCTTACAGGTTGAAGATCAGATAGAGAGAGACCTGCCCCTGTAATGCCTGGACCAGAGACCTTACAGGTTGAAGATCAGATAGAGAGAGACCTGCCACTGTAATGCCTGGACCAGAGACCTTACAGGTTGAAGATCAGAGAGAGAGAGATCTGCCCTTGTAATATCTGGACCAGAGACCTTACAGGTTGAAGATCTGAGAGACCTGCCCCTGTAATGCCTGGACCAGAGACCTTACAGGTTGAAGATCTGAGAGACCTGCCCCTGTAATGCCTGGACCAGAGACCTTACAGGTTGAAGATCTGAGAGACCTGCCCCTGTAATGCCTGGACCAGAGACCTTACAGGTTGAAGATCTGAGAGACCTGCCCCTGTAATGCCTGGACCAGAGACCTTACAGGTTGAAGATCTGAGAGACCTGCCCCTGTAATGTCTGGACCAGAGACCTTACAGGTTGAAGATAAAATATGTTGAAGATAATGTTCTGCATATGTTGACACATGTTCTAGTTCGTAACAGGAAAAATGTTAGATTCATAATGAACAAAATAAAAGCCTCAAAGGGGGCTGCTACTTGGAATGACAAAGGAGAGTTTATCTTTCAGGGAGATGTTGTCAGGGCTTCTCATATGATGGACTGGTTTAAAAGTATCACTGCATCCCAACAGATTGTTGATGATAGAAGACCTCCTGGGTGGAGTCAGTTTCTTAAAGCCCTGGAAGTCCTCACCATTCCACTCTCAGGTACCAAACTATAAGCTTCACCAACAGATTGTTGAGGATCGAAGACCTCCTGGGTGGAGTCAGTTTCTTAAAGCCCTGGCAGTCCTCACCATTCCACTCTCAGGTACCAAACTATAAGCTTCACCAACAGATTGTTGAGGATCGAAGACCTCCTGGGTGGAGTCAGTTTCTTAAAGCCCTGGCAGTCCTCACCATTCCACTCTCAGGTACCAAACTATAAGCTTCACCAACAGATTGTTGAGGATCGAAGACCTCCTGGGTGGAGTCAGTTTCTTAAAGCCCTGGCAGTCCTCACCATTCCACTCTCAGGTACCAAACTATAAGCTTCACCACCAGATTGTTGAGGATAGAAGACCTCCTGGGTGGAGTCAGTGTCTTAAAGCCCTGGCAGTCCTCACCATTCCACTCTCAGGTACCAAACTATAAGCTTCACCAACAGATTGTTGAGGATAGAAGACCTCCTGGGTGGAGTCAGTGTCTTAAAGCCCTGGCAGTCCTCACCATTCCACTCTCAGGTACCAAACTATAAGCTTCACCAACAGATTGTTGAGGATAGAAGACCTCCTGGGTGGAGTCAGTGTCTTAAAGCCCTGGCAGTCCTCACCATTCCACTCTCAGGTACCAAACTATAAGCTTCACCAACAGATTGTTGAGGATAAAGACCTCCTGGGTGGAGTCAGTGTCTTAAAGCCCTGGCAGTCCTCACCATTCCACTCTCAGGTACCAAACTATGAGCTTCACCACCAGATTGTTGAGGATACCTCCTGGGTGGAGTCAGTGTCTTAAAAGTCCTCAAAACCCTCTCAGGTTCAAAACTACAGTTCTTAAAGATTGTTGAGGAACCCCTCCTTTGGAATCAGTTAATAAAGCCATTAATGGATGAGTCCTCACCATTCCCCTACCAAACTATAAGCTTGAAATGGTTGAGGATAAAGACCTCATTAATGGAAAGCCCTGAGTCCTCACCCCTGATTCCCTCCAGGTACCAAACTATTTCAAACAGATTAATGAGGATAAAGACTCATTAATGGATGAGTCCTCAAAGCCCTGAACCCTCCCCTTTTGGTAAAACTATAAGCTTCACCAACAGATAACTCATTAATGGATGAGTCCTCACCCTGAACCCTCCCCTTTTGAAATGGTTAATGATAACTCATTAATGGATGAGTCCTCACCCCTGAACTCCTCCCCTTTTGAAATGGTTAATGATAACTCATTAATGGATGAGTCCTCACCCCTGAACTCCTCCCCTTTTGAAATGGTTAATGATAACTCATTAATGGATGAGTCCTCACCCCTGAACCCCTCCCCCTTTTGAAATGGTTAATGATAACTCATTAATGGATGAGTCCTCACCCCTGAACCCCTCCCCCTTTTGAAATGGTTAATGATAACTCATTAATGGATGAGTCCTCACCCCTGAACCCCTCCCCCTTTTGAAATGGTTAATGATAACTCATTAATGGATGAGTCCTCACCCCTGAACCCCTCCCCTTTTGAAATGGTTAATAACTCATTAATGGATGAGTAACTAACTCATTAATGGATGAGTCCTCACCCCTGAACCCCTCCCCCTTTTGAAATGGCTAATGATAACTCATTAATGGATGAGTCCTCACCCTAAACCCCTCCCCCTTTTGAAAGGGCTAATGATAACTCATGTAATGGATGAGTCCTCACCCCTGAACCCCTCCTCCTTTTGAAATGGTTAATGATAACTCATTAATGGATGAGTCCTCACCCCTGAACCCCTCCCCTTTTGAAATGGTTAATGATAACTCATTAATGGATGAGTCCTCACTCCTGAACCTCTCCCCTTTTGAAATGGTTAATGATAACTCATTAATGGATGAGTCCTCACCCCTGAACCCCTCCAGACCTTTTGAAATCTCTCAGGGTGGTTAGACTTTTGATAAAATTTTATACATTTTTTTATTTTTTAATTAATTTACATTTAAGTCATTTGAACCTCTTATGAAATGGTTAATGTTAACAAATGGATGAGTCACCTTATGACATCCCCTTTGTGGAAATGTTAACTTTACAATGAGTCCTCATCCTAAATCTTTTGAAAGGGCTAATGATAACTCATTAATGGATGAGTCCTACCCTAAATTCCTTAAAATGGTTAATGTAACTCAAATGGATGATTGACCCTCCCCTGTCCTTTTGAAATGGTGAATGATAGTTTGTTCCACCATTGAACTCCAGACCCTTTTGAAATGTTTTGACTGGGCTGAGAGTCCTTACTTCCTCAGTGAAATGGTTAATGATAAGGCCAGAATGGATGAGTCCTCACCCTGCCCTTGTTTGGGTGGTTAATGATAACCTGGAGGTATGAGTCCTTCCCCTCAACCTCCCCCTTTTGAAATGCAATGGTCTTGTAGCGGATGAGCTTCAACTGGAAGCCAGTGGAGAGAGCCGGCATGAGTCCTCACCCTGCGGGGTGATGATAACTCTTGGGAATGGATGAGTCCTCACCCCTAAACCCTGCCGTTCTGGAAATGAGTTAATGATAACTTTAATGGATGAGTCCCACCCAACCCCTCCCCTTTTGAAATGGTTAATTAGTAACTCAGAATGAGATGACAAGTGCCTGGAACCCCTGCCAGACCTTCCTGTGTGAGGCAGGGTGGTTAGACTTTGTGGAAATGTTGTTTTTTTATTTTTTATTATACATTTGAACATTTGTGACATTCTTTAAACATTTGACCTGAGCATACACCTTGATTATAGGTTCTTAAAGGACATACTTTTGATATTTTCTAACAAAACAATCCACGGTGCTATCAATACATCTGAAATCATCATTAGAAAGAGACATAATGTCTTCAAAAGAAACTCCACACGCTCTTTGGCACAGGTAGAATACACAGTGTTGACCACAGATAGAATACAGTGTTGACCACAGGTAGAATACACAGTGTTGACCACAGGTAGAATACACAGTGTTGACCACAGGTAGAATACACAGTGTTGACCACAGGTAGAATACACAGTGTTGACCACAGGTAGAACACACAGTGTTGACCACAGGTAGAATACACAGTGTTGACCACAGGTAGAATACACAGTGTTGACCACAGGTAGAATGCACAGTGTTGACCACAGGTAGAATACACAGTGTTGACCACAGGTAGAATACACAGTGTTGACCACAGGTAGAACACACAGTGTTGACCACAGGTAGAATACACAGTGTTGACCACAGGTAGAATACACAGTGTTTACCCCAGGTAGAAGAAAGTGTTATCTTGGAAGGTATCTTGTTTGATGCTGTAGTAGATTATTGATCCATGTTTTAAAACTGTGTAATAGATGGGGGGAAAATGTTGAGATTTTTCCACCTCCTCCTTCATCTTCGTCATCTTCTAATTTTCTTAGCTAACCAATGTTCACCAGACATGTGTTCAGGATGGGTATAGACAATAAACATGGCCGGTCTCTCCTTCCATTTCTCAATAGCTAGTTCATCACCAGACATGTGTTCAGGATGGGTATAGACAATAAACATGGCTGGTCTCTCCTTCCATTTCTCAATAGCTAGTTCATCACCAGGCATGTGTTCAGGATGGGTATTGACAATAAACATGGCTGGTCTCTCCTTCCATTTCTCAATAGGTAGTTCATCACCAGACATGTGTTCAGGATGGGTATTGACAATAAACATGGCCGGTCTCTCCTTCCATTTCTCAATAGGTAGTTCATCACCAGACATGTGTTCAGGATGGGTATAGACAATAAACATGGCTGGTCTTTCCTTCCATTTCTCAATAGGTAGTTCATCACAAGCCCAAACTCCACTAAATCGTTTTCTGATCAAGAGGCTCATGAGACCTTGCAGCTCTTGTTTATTCATGTTTTGATCACTAATCCTTAATATTTTAATAATAATACTCCACTAAGACTTGTCTTCAGGCAGTCACTTCCTAGACTGAATCAGAGCATAAACAATCATACTAACTGTACAAGCTAAAGGTGTACAGAAACACATTTCCAGCCTGAGGTTACTTGAGGGTAAAGTCTACTCCTTATATCCAGAGGTCTGTTATTAAGGGTAAAGTCTACTCCTTATACCCAGAGGTCTCTTATTAAGGGTAAGCCTACTCCTTATACCTAGAGGTCTCTTTATAAGGGCTGGCCTACTCCTTATACCCAGAGGTCTCTTATTAAGGGCTGGCCTACTCCTTATACCCAGATGTCTCTTTATAAGGGTAAGTCTACTCCTTATATCCAGAGGTCTGTTATTAAGGGTAAAGCCTACTCCTTATACCCAGAGGTCTCTTATTAAGGGTAAAGCCTACTCCTTATATCCAGAGGTCTCTTATTAATGGCTGGCCTACTCCTTATACCCAGAGGTCTCTTTATAAGGGTAAGTCTACTCCTTATATCCAGAGGTCTGTTATTAAGGGTAAAGCCTACTCCTTATACCCAGAGGTCTCTTATTAAGGGTAAAGCCTACTCCTTATATCCAGAGGTCTCTTATTAATGGCTGGCCTACTCCTTATACCCAGAGGTCTCTTTATAAGGGTAAGTCTACTCCTTATATCCAGAGGTCTGTTATTAAGGGTAAAGCCTACTCCTTATACCCAGAGGTCTCTTATTAATGGCTGGCCTACTCCTTATACCCAGAGGTCTCTTATTAATGGCTGGCCTACTCCTTATACCCAGAGGTCTCTTATTAAGGGTAAAGCCTACTCCTTATACCCAGAGGTCTCTTATTAAGGGTAAAGCCTACTCCTTATACCCAGAGGTCTCTTATTAATGGCTGGCCTACTCCTTATACCCAGAGGTCTCTTATTAAGGGTAAAGCCTACTCCTTATACCCAGAGGTCTCTTATTAATGGCTGGCCTACTCCTTATACCCAGAGGTCTGTTATTAAGGGTAAAGCCTACTCCTTATACCCAGAGGTCTCTTATTAATGGCTGGCCTACTCCTTATACCCAGAGGTCTCTTATTAATGGCTGGCCTACTCCTTATACCCAGAGGTCTCTTATTAAGGGTAAAGCCTACTCCTTATACCCAGAGGTCTCTTATTAAGGGTAAAGCCTACTCCTTATACCCAGAGGTCTCTTATTAATGGCTGGCCTACTCCTTATACCCAGAGGTCTCTTATTAATGGCTGGCCTACTCCTTATACCCAGAGGTCTCTTATTAAGGGTAAAGCCTACTCCTTATACCCAGAGGTCTCTTATTAAGGGTAAAGCCTACTCCTTATACCCAGAGGTCTCTTATTAAGGGTAAAGCCTACTCCTTATACCCAGAGGTCTCTTATTAATGGCTGGCCTACTCCTTATACCCAGAGGTCTCTTTTTAAGGGCTGGCCTACTGTTGGGGAATAATCAGAATTGGTTGGTAACATGGGTAAGATGTTTTATATTCATCATATGTTTGTAAGTTACTTCTCATCAGAATGGTATTTTTGTATAATACTGTGGCGGGGTTGCAGTTATCTGTTCTATGTCAAGACTAAGTTGCTTGGACCGCAGAGAGGGGAGAGGTCAAGGGATCATCATGTGTAAACATATCTTTTGCTCCACTGTGTGTGTGTGCCAGTCACTCCCTACTTTTCCCATCAGGGAAAGGAGAATGGCAGTGTCTGGAATCATTCTATGTTCCCCGTGAGCTTGTCCAGGATTGGTTGTATTTAGAATTGGTTGTATCTAAATGACAATTTGATATATGCCTGTTGATATGGAGGATTGGTTTATGGTTCTAGGGTTTGAGTAAGGAGACAAAGCTGAACGATGTATTATGTCTATGCTGTCTGACTATGTGTGTTCTTTGCTATTAAAGGATCTCAGCTGCAATGAGAGGGGGCTCTCAGAGAATTCATTGATAGACACGGAATTGCCTGAGAGTCACAGGGTGGTGATAGAGCTCATATAATTAAAGATGGACTTTGATCACTAACTCTGACTTGTGTGTGTGGTTTGCTCCCATGATTTGGTAAATAGAGGAAATTTCCACGACATTTGGCGACGAGGAGGGGATTTGAAACTTCACTCGGTGACCGTTCCTACGATCTAGGTAAATAAATCGTGCACAAGGGATCCCCTAAACTTGGGATCTCAGGGAAACCACACTTCGGGAACGAAGCAGATGGACCAAACTTTGATCTAAGAGGAAGCGAGCCGAGTGGATACCACATCTCGAACTGAGTTTTTTTTAAAGAAAAAGGTGAGCGAACCACACACAGATTTGAAGTCGAGTTTTTTAATTATGCCTGTTACGTATACTCTGAGCGTGAATTCCTTTGTAAGGAAGGCACCTTGGCGGCGTAAGCAGGGCCGAGTCAGAGGAGAGTAATCTGGGGGTTTTAGTGGACTCAAAAAGATACTCTGCACTGTCCGGTTGCCAGTGACCAAGAGCCCTCCTGACACTGAATTGATCACAGTGGGGATTTGGTGAGGTCGTCTGTCGGGGTGAGGAGCCAAAGGGGACTGTGTGTTCTTGGTGAAACACGAAATTTGGTGAAGCCCTATTGGAAGAAGGACCTCATTCTGTGCGTCTGTGTGATTTGTCTAAGTGACCCTCAGATGTGGTGAATTCCAATTATTTTAAATGTGCTAGCCAGGTATGCCCTGGCTTACTCTGTGTGAGTATTTTGTTATGGGATCACTAGGTAATAGTTGTCGGACCGTTCTGTGTGAGCGGGGTAGGGTTGACTCTGTGTGGGCAAACCTTTTTTCTGATGTTCTGTGTGAACATCTGACCAATCCTGTGTGGATGATCCTGAAAGTTCTGTGTGACATTTCTTACGTTTTCTATGGATTCTGTGAATTATTTGAAATTATGATAAATTGTATGTGTGTATAATCAATTACTAGAGAGTTGATAAAGTAATGCTGAGAACGATTAGATACAATTTAAACCACCCATTCGTAGACGTACGTAGGTTTTGAGTTGATATCTTAAATGGATAATTGATGAAGTTTTTAAGCACTATTAAAATAATCTACAAAATCTGGGAAATTGAGCTCTAGAAACTGATTAGAGTGTGTCCACTTTTGGTTATTTTACCCTAACGATGTAACTATAAAACGCATATTGGATTATCTCCGTCTGGGTTAAACATGTTAAATTAAACTGCCCTTAAGGTCTGAACATGTTATAATTTTTCTTCCCAGTATGAGAGAAGTTGCGGGATTTATTGAATAACCTGTTTTCCATAAAGTTAAAGAGAATTCGAGGGATGCTCGATGTAATTTATAATGTTGTACAAAGCCTAAAGTTTTCCATCAAACTAATTATCATTGAGTGATTAATGTGATGTAGTAAAGTAATTGAAAGACGTTGCATAAGTAAACATAATCTACTTTTATTAAAAGGCGCAATATCTGCTTCCTAGTCATTAGTGTCGATTTTATTCTTTGATTGCTAATCTATTCATTTGGCATTTGAGAATCATAGCTGGAGTAACGTTTGTACTATTCAATTTGGGCTATTATTTTTCTGGGAATTGCTGATAGTGACGTGTCTTGATTTTACTTGTAAAGTGTGTTTATTTCTGGAGAATGTTAGTCATTTACATGCTTTGGTGGTTCAGTGGTAGGATTCTCGCCTGCCATGCGGGATGCCCGAGTTCCATTCCCAGTCATGGCGCTGGCTGAATTCAGAGTTTTTGATTGTAAATAATCTATTTGTATGTTTTGCCTGGAAAGTTATGGTCGCTAGTGTTTGTATAAGAGATAAATTTAATGTTTTCAATATATTGTTTAGGTTAAATTGATAGACTAATTCAACTTAAAATAATAACGAAGTGAATTCTGATGCGAGACGATGTCTGTTCACTAAATGATCTGCTGGAATAATGTATTGAGAATTGGGTCGTATTTAAATTACTGTATCAATAGAGAAGACAGTTACCTAAGTTAAAGAAATTCTGAATAATAGCGGGGAGAGAATGGCAATGGAAAGTGGTTACCGAAGTGTTTTTCATTCTTATAGATTGACTGACGCATGTTATAATTTTGGCGCTGCGTGTTATTTTTAAAGAAATAGGATACATTCTCATAAGTGTGAAGAGCAAAGAGAAGAGGAAGTTATAAAGTTGGGGTTTTTAATCTTACATAGAGGTAAGGAAAAACGTTGAAATGAGAGGGGTTATATTTTTGCCCAACTGGGGGAAAAAGAAGGAAGAGAGTTAGTTGCTATGTTGGCTACTAATTGTCAGGGAAAGTTGCTGGAGGCAGGTAGATTGTTGCAGAATAATGAAAATGTGCGTTATTAGTTTGAATATACAATAACCTTACTCTAATTGTTTTGACCGTTGTTCAGGTACATTTTTTTCTGTCTTTCTAGCAGCTGATTCGCTAGGTGGGCATCATAGATTTGTGGGAGACTGGATGTCTGAATCATAAAACATCGTAAGAATAGATTCTGATGGTTATTGATTCTTGGTTTGATTGTTTAAGTAACACCAGTTAATTTGAGCAGGAAAGTTCATGTAGTCTAACATTATAGTATGTTTCCATTATGTGGAACAATGTCAGGTCATTAAAGATGATTGCTGGATTGAATAGTATGAGAGCCTGTTGACAGAAGACTGAATGGGTATGAATGTTGAAAAGCAAGCTTGGGCCAAACTAGTAAACTAGTATGTTAAGTGGGGGAGTATCATAGATTTTAATTATAGTGTTGTTACAATAGTCAATAGTCAAAACAATTTCATATGTTTTGGGAAATTAGCCAGGTTGAATTTGGTACTTTATTATTTGCTTTTTAAAAGAAAGGTTGGAATCAAGTATGATGCCTTGGCACTTAAAATCAGATACCACCAGGAGCTTTTTAGTAGTAGTTGGTTTTTGAGGAACATGCAGACTGTGTTTTATTTTATTGAGATGTAAACATGAGTCTCTGAGCAATTTTGTCACCTGAACCATTATAGTAGTGAGTTCTTGTGTAGTCTGTTATTTGCATGAATTTATCACTGTATCATCTGCATACATTGGAACTTCAGACCCTGTACAGACTAAAGGAAGATCATTAATGGATGTGCTGAACAGTATTGACCTTTGTGGATATCAGTGGGGGAAAAAAACTAGTTTATTTGTATATTTGTATTTTTACGATGATGAGACAGCACCGACTTTTGAAGGATTTTAGATTTGTTTTAAAGAATCAGGATGGGTTTTTACTACATTTATATCAATAGATTGAAATTATTAGGTTGCTGATTAAAATGTTTTTTAGGAGTTGATTTAACTTAATTAAACATTGTATCATACATATACATTGATTTGATTAAAACTTCTGATTAATGATTTGAGGTACAGTGGAATTATCATTAGGTTTGGTTTATAGTTTCACGTTTGAGTTTGTGAATCGATGTAGTGTAAATGAATACTAAGTGTTTTTGTGTTTTCTCCGGGAAAATGGATATTTCACTGTCTCTCTCTGGAATGTTTCCAGGGACTATACTCTTGGGGAGAGTGAGTGAAATTGAGGCCATAAACTACCACATTGAAAGGGGCACTCACCACATGGGATTTTAATGAGTTTTTATTTTCTGACTTTTCATTACACACGCAAATTATTTTGATAAAGGAATGTTCTGGGAACATGGAAATACAAAAATGTTGGAACTAGTTGATTATTGTTTACAATTTGTTTTATATAGTGAAAAACACTGCTTTGAAGGGTTTTGTATGACCTATGACCTTCTGATGACTTTCCGTTGTGGCTTGATCACCCGCATTGGAAAGCCATTTGGATAATAAATGTATGGTCATTTGTAATACTGCTTTCAAAATAATTTGTGTAATTGGTAAATATGTTTCTGAGCCATATTTGTAATTTGGACCACTGTGAAGGGCATTGCTTTTAACTAAGGATATGCTGCTTTAAGTCTATTTTCCTATGACCATTGGGGTTAAATAAATAAAAAAGTTTGAGTTTAGTGATTTTAATTTGATTAGGTTAGCTGAAATTTTGTTTTACATTTCTTTTCAGTTTTGTTTTACATTACTCTCATACGGAGATATGTGTGTAAAACTTGGGGGAGGATTCAGTTTTTTGAGGATTTGAATTGAAGTTATACAACTTCAGTGATATGTGAAGGAGTTTATTGTATTGTTGAGTGTATTGTATTGTATTGTTGTGTTTGTTTTGTTCTATTCCCGAGGGATATAGGTCTAACTTTTTGATCCTTGGCTCTACGATGGAGTTGACAGTGAGATGGGGAGTATAAACCAATTTGAAAGAATAGTTTCAATAGAATGTTTTGATATTCTCTGTGAAATATGTTTAGATATGTGTATTAAGAATAATTGGTAAAAGTAATAATTGATCATGTAGTTAATGAACTGAACTAAACTATTGTTCTGATCTGTTCTTTCGAGGTTATCATGAAAAGTGACATCAGACGGTATCTTAATGTATGGAAGAGATAATTGGACTGAATGGTGTGTGTACCTCAATACCCCCTCTAACTGGCTGAAGAAGAGTGACAAAGGCATTGAAGGAGGCTTTCCTAACCACTTCTACCGAGAGAAAAGAACCAAGCCAGAAATTGGTGTACAGTATCAGATCTAAGCTATCAACTGCTTTTCTTTCATGTTTCTCTCATACTGTGAGAGTCCACTTGGAGTGATCACGGAGAAAGATCTGTTCTAACATTTTCTTATGATGCTGGTATATTGGTTGACGAATGGACAAGACATGAGTGGTAAAGATGAGACATTGAAATTGGGACATTATCATGGGCCGTCCACTTTGAACTGTAAAGCTATCTGAAGAAAAACGAAAGAGACGCCAGAAGATGCAGTGCCTGAGAGTGGGGGGTTGGTCAACTGTGCCATTAAATTGTTTATACTTTTGTGGTATCAGGTTGATTGAAGAGGTTGTCGTGGAAGAATCAGAATTTGTTGGTAACATATGTAAGATGTTTTATATTCAACAAATGTCTGTAAATGACTTCTCATCACATCAGAATGTTATTTTTGTATAATACTGTGGCGAGGTTGCAGTATCTGTTCTATGTCAAGACTAAGTTGCTTGGACCGCAGAGAGGGGAGAGGTCAAAGTATCATCATGTGTAAACATATCTCTTGGCTCCACGATGTCTGTGTGCCAGTCAGAGTGTCTCTGATCTTGTCAAGATAGGATTGGTTGTATTTAGAATTGGTTGTATCTAAATGACAATTTGATATATGCCTGTTGATATGGAGGATTGGTTTATGGTTCTAGGGTTTGAGTAAGGAGACAAAGCTGAACGATTTATTATGTCTATGCTGTCTGACTATGTGTGTTCTTTGCTATTAAAGGATCTCAGTTGCAATGTGAGGGGAGATTATTGAGAGACACTGAATTGATCTGAGAGTCACAGGGTGGTGATAGAGATCATATAATTAAAGATGGACTTTGATAACTAACTCTGACTTGTGTGTGGTTTGCTCTCATGATTTGGTAAATAGAGGAAATTTCCACGACAAAACACTCCTAACAACCAGACCACTAGGAGGTGTCCACATGGTCTGATAAACACTCCTAACAACCAGACCACTAGGAGATGTCCACATGGTCTGATAAACACTCCTAACAACCAGACCACTAGGAGATGTCCACATGGTCTGATTAACACTCCTAACAACCCCACCACTAGGAGGTGTCCACATGGTCTGATAAACACTCCTAACAACCAGACCACTAGGAGGTGTCCACATGGTCTGATAAACACTCCTAACAACCAGACCACTAGGAGATGTCCACATGGTCTGATAAACACTCCTAACAACCCCACCACTAGGAGGTGTCCACATGGTCTGATAAACACTCCTAACAACCCCACCACTAGGAGGTGTCCACATGGTCCTAAAACACACCATTTGCTTCCTTTTTTATCACATTCTAATAATCAAACTGTTGGGGACAAATATGAACTGGTATAGTATGGTCAGATTGCTTGCGATTAGAGGGTTGGGCCAGTAACCGAAAGGTCACTGGTTCGAATACCCTAGCCGTCAAGGTGAAAATCTGTCTATGTGCCGTTAAGCAAGGCACTTAACCCTATTTTGCTCTAGTGGAACCGTACTACTATGGTTGACCCTGTAAAACAGGGGTGTCAAAGTCAAATGGACGGAGGGCCAAATAAAAAAATCAGCTACAAGACGAGGGCCGGACTGTTCGAATGTTCATTGAAAAATTTTTAAATGACGCATATAGTCTAGTGAACCTAATTGAACCTACTGAAAACCTAACAAATATATTACAATATGATCAGATAAATAAAGCAATATTTTCTTATGGCTCTGTCAGTAATCTTTAATTTTCAACAGACACAAAAGACAAATTTCCTTTATATAAATATCCCCATAACATGAACATTAAATGAAAGAAACCGGTATTCAAGGCACCATCAGTAGACTATATTTTCTATTTTAGCAAAAGTGGGCTAAATTTACTTCAAAGAAAAAACAATAATAGCAATTTTCTATCATCCACTCAACTGAAATATTTTTAAAATATAATTGGATTGAAATACAAAAAATAAAGTGCAAAAATCTATTAATCAAAAACAACACTTTGTTTAAGGAGAAGTAACATGCAGTGAAAACAAATATTAAATTTTAACTTTTAAACTTGAACTGAGTAAAAACTCTAAATATGTGATTGCACAGTAATGTTCACTTGTTTGAGGTTGAGGGTGATACTTGGTGGTGTCCCATCTTTTCCACAAGTTCATCAATGTTCGGGGTAAGGCTCTGAGCTGAAGAAATCCTCAGAATTGAGTGGAGGTGTTCAGCAGTAAGTCGACTTCTGTGTGATGTTTTGTTCAGGTTCATCAAAGAAAACAGTTGTTCACACAGGTATGTGCTGCCAAACATAGACAACGTTTGAGCAGCCTGGATGCGCAGCTGGGGCATTGTGCCGGGAGGAAACGGGCGAACTCCGCAGCACCCACTGCCGCATATTTTGCCCTCAGTGCATCATTGCATTGGAGGTCAATCAACTCCATTTGGAGGTTTGGTGGTGAGCTTTCCACGTCAACAGCAAATGGGTTACCGAGCAGTTCCAACCTGCTTTTGTGCTTCAAAGTCAGCAAATCGGCGTCGAAAGTCAGCGGCAAGCATACCTATTTTATCAGCCAACTGTGTGCTCGGGAACGCACTGGTAGAGAGCTTCTCTTTCATGGTCTGGCAGCTGGGAAAGTGGCTCAAATTTTCTTTCCGCATCTGCGTCTCCCACAGAGTCAGTTTGGTTTTAAATGCCTTCACTGTACTGTACATATCAGAGATGACACGATCCCGACCCTGCAGCTGCAAGTTTATTGCATTCAGATGACTCGTAATGTCACACAGAAAAGCCATTTCACACAGAAACATTTCGTCTCGGAGTTGTGTTGTGTCTTTCCCTTTGCTGTCCAAGAACAGACAAATCTCCTCACGAAGCTCGAAACATCTTTGAAGCACCTTTCCCTGGCTTAGCCATCGCACCTCTGTGTAATAAGGCAAATCACCATGCTCCGTTTCTAACTCCGTCAGAAATGCCTTGAACTGGCGGTGATTCAAACCTTTGGCTCTGATAAAGTTAACTGTGCGCGTGATGATGCTCATTACATGCTCCATTTTCAAGGCTTTACCGCTGCAACGCTTCCTGGTGTATGATACAATGATAAGCTGTCAGCTCACCTGTCGCGTTTTCCTCTTGCATCTTTTCCCGTATCTTCGCCACCAGTCCGCTCCTGTGTCCACACATCGCAGGTGCTCCGTCGGTTGTCAAACCCCACGAGTTTTTCCCAAGGCAGCTCCATCTCATTTACACATCTTGACACCTCTTCATACAAATCATGCCCGTAGTTGTGCCATGCATAGGACGTAAAGCCAAAAACTCCTCTGTCACGCTTAGGTTGGAGTCCACTCCGCGGATGAAAATTGACAACTGGGCAATGTCAGAAATGTCGGTGCTCTCATCCACAGCCAAGGAATATGCAATAAAATCTTTTCCCTTTTTCACAAGCTGCTCTTTTAGATTGATGGACAACTGGTCTACTCTCTCGGCAATGGTGTTTCTGCTCAGACTCACATTTAAAAGAGTTGCCTTTTTCTGGGCAAACTTCGTCACAAACTTTAATCATGCAGTTTTTGATGAAATCCCCCTCCGTAAATGGCCGGGCTGATTTAGCGATCTCTTCTGCCAAAATAAAACTGGCCTTGACAGCAGCCTGGCCTTGTGATTTGGCTTTTTGAACAGAGCCTGTCGAGATTTGAGGCCTCGTTTTAATTCCTCTGCCTTTTGTAGCCTTTGTTCCATGTCCATATTCTTGTTTTTGTCCGCGTGTTTCGTTTCATAATGTCGTCTCAGATTATACTCTTTCAGTACCGCCACACTTTCTCCACACAGAAGACACACAGGTTTTCCAGCTACCTTCGTGAACATATACTCCGACTCCCACCTTGTTTGAAACCCCCGGTTCTCAGTATCCACCTTCCGTTTTGCCATTTTTGATGGGTATCTGAAAGTTAATTTTACTGTGATGCTGACGACTGCTGTGCCAATAAATATTGAAATGAAGCAGCCTACTGCTCGGTGCGTCACCTTTGCATTGTGGGAAATGTAGTATTGGTGCGTGTAAAAGATCTGCGGGCTGCCGGCTTGCTGCGGGCCGGTTCTAATAATAAATCAAGATCATCCCAGGGGCCGTAAAAAACCTTCTTGCGGGCCGGATGTGGCCCGCGGGCCTTGACTCTGACATATGTGCTGTAAAACAACACTTTTCACTGCATGTGACAATAAAACTTTACAATTCTTTCTCAATTACAACATTTAGTTTAACAATGTTGGTTATAAACCTTGTTGACATTCATCCAATGACACCTTGACTTGCATTACATTCTCACTGCAGAAAAACATCCTCATGTTATGGACCAACCAGAAATGTCACATATCTGTTTGACAGTAACCCTGGAGGAGGAATGTGTGAACTATCTTGTCATCTCTTTGGGTAACCACATTGGAACATTCTAGTCTTGAAGGACATGAACTGGAAGAACAGGTTTCAGCAAAGTATGGAGTCATTGTTTTCAGGAAGGTGTAACCATGATGATGGGAGGGACAGGAGGCAGACTAAGTGCAAGGGCAGCCACCTGAACTACTGTCCTACAGAGACAAACAGCATCTACACAAACAGCCACCTGAACTACTGTCCTACAGAGACAAACAGCCACCTGAACTACTGTCCTACAAAGACAAACAGCATCTACACAAACAGCCACCTGAACTACTGTCCTACAGAGACAAACAGCCACCTGAACTACTGTCCTACAGAGACAAACAGCATCTACACAACAGCCACCTAAACTACTGTCCTACAGAGACAAACAGCATCTACACAAACAGCCACCTGAACTACTGTCCTACAGAGACAAACAGCCACCTGAACTACTGTCCTACAGAGACAAACAGCTACCTGAACTACTGTCCTACAAAGACAAACAGCATCTCCACAAACAGCCACCTAAACTACTGTCCTACAGAGGCAAACAGCATCTACACAAACAGCTACCTGAACTACTGTCCTACAAAGACAAACAGCCACCTGAACTACTGTCCTACAAAGACAAACAGCATCTCCACAAACAGCCACCTGAACTACTGTCCTACAGAGGCAAACAGCATCTACACAAACAGCCACCGGAACTACTGTCCTACAAAGACAAACAGCATCTACACAAACAGCCACCTGAACTACTGTCCTACAAAGACAAACAGCATCTACACAAACAGCCACCTGAACTACTGTCCTACAGAGACAAACAGCATCTACACAAACAGCCACCTGAACTACTGTCCTACAGAGACAAACAGCATCTACACAAACAGCCACCTGAACTACTGTCCTACAAAGACAAACAGCCACCTGAACTACTGTCCTACAAAGACAAACAGCCACCTGAGCTACTGTCCTACAAAGACAAACAGCCACCGAACTACTGTCCTACAAAGACAAACAGCCACCTGAACTACTGTCCTACAGAGACAAACAGCATCTACACAAACAGACACCTGAACTACTGTCCTACAAAGACAAACAGCATCTACACAAACAGCCACCTGAACTACTGTGCTACAAAGACAAACAGCATCTACTCAAACAGCCACCTGAACTACTGTCCTACAGAGACAAACAGCCACCTGAACTACTGTCCTACAGAGACAAACAGCTACCTGAACTACTGTCCTACAAAGACAAACAGCATCTCCACAAACAGCCACCTAAACTACTGTCCTACAGAGGCAAACAGCATCTACACAAACAGCTACCTGAACTACTGTCCTACAAAGACAAACAGCCACCTGAACTACTGTCCTACAAAGACAAACAGCATCTCCACAAACAGCCACCTGAACTACTGTCCTACAAAGACAAACAGCATCTACACAAACAGCCACCGGAACTACTGTCCTACAAAGACAAACAGCATCTACACAAACAGCCACTTGAACTACTGTCCTAAAAAGACAAACAGCATCTACACAAACAGCCACCTGAACTACTGTCCTACAAAGACAAACAGCCAACTGAACTACTGTCCTACAAAGACAAACAGCATCTACACAAACAGGGAATCTGAGAAAAAATGGCTTTAAAGTTTGTTTTCTAGTCCATGCATATTAACCATGACCACTGATCTGAACTATGACCCCTAAGTACTGATACTACACTCTGCCTTGGTCTGACCTTAAACAGCTGTCTGGGTAATGAAACAGCAAAGTACAGCATCTAGAAATCTAAATGTGTTGATCCAGATTTATTGTTGTTTTCTGTTTGATGGAAACACTTTGAGTTCTAACTACATTCCAACTGTATTTAATGGTGTTATGTAGTTGTGTTGTCATGTTGTATTGTAGTAACCCTCAACTGTATTTAATGGTGTTATGTAGTTGTGTTGTCATGTTGTATTGTAGTAACCCTCAACTCTATTTAATGGTGTTATGTAGTTGTGTTGTCATGTTGTATTGTAGTAACCCTCAACTGTATTTAATGGTGTTATGTAGTTGTGTTGTCATGTTGTATTGTAGTAACACTCAACTGTATTTAATGGTGTTATGTAGTTGTGTTGTCATGTTGTATTGTAGTAACCCTCAACTGTATTTAATGGTGTTATGTAGTTGTGTTGTCATGTTGTATTGTAGTAACCCTCAACTGTATTTAATGGTGTTATGTAGTTGTGTTGTCATGTTGTATTGTAGTAGCCCTCAACTGTATTTAATGGTGTTATGTAGTTGTGTTGTCATGTTGTATTGTAGTAACCCTCAACTGTATTTAATGGTGTTATGTAGTTGTGTTGTCATGTGGTATTGTAGTAACCGTCAACTGTATTTAATGGTGTTATGTAGTTGTGTTGTCATGTTGTATTGTAGTAACCCTCAACTGTATTTAATGGTGTTATGTAGTTGTGTTGTCATGTTGTCATGTTGTATTGTAGTAACCCTCAACTGTATTTAATGGTGTTATGTAGTTGTGTTGTCATGTTGTATTGTAGTAACCATCAACTGTATTTAATGGTGTTATGTAGTTGTGTTGTCATGTGGTATTGTAGTAACCCTCAACTGTATTTAATGGTGTTATGTAGTTGTGTTGTCATGTTGTATTGTAGTAACCCTCAACTGTATTTAATGGTGTTATGTAGTTGTGTTGTCAATTTGTGAATGTTGTATTGGCCTAACCCTCAACATTTTCTGGTGATGGAGAGAGACACAGACAAGACACAGACACAGCAACAGTATAGGATATGATGGAGAGAGACACCAGCCAAGACACAGAGACAGCAACAGAATAGGATATGATGGAGAGAGACACCAGACAGGACACAGAGACAGCAACAGAATAGGATATGATGGAGAGTGACACCAGACAGGACACGGAGACAGCAACAGAATAGGATATGATGGAGAGAGACACCAGACAAGACACGGAGACAGCAACAGAGGAATAGGATGTGATGGAGAGAGACACCAGACAAGACACAGAGACAGCAACAGAGGAATAGGATGTGATGGAGAGAGACACCAGACAAGACACAGACACAGCAACAGAGGAATAGGATATGATGGAGAGAGACACCAGACAAGACACAGAGACAGCAACAGAGGAATAGGATATGATGGAGAGAGACACCAGACAAGACACAGAGACAGCAACAGAGGAATAGGATGTGATGGAGAGAGACACCAGACAAGACACAGAGACAGCAACAGAAGAATAGGATGTGATAGAGAGAGACACCAGACAAGACACAGACACAGCAACAGACGACACAGAGAAAGTGATGGAGAGAGACAGAAGAATAGATTTCCAGACAGTTGTAGAATGTATGCCAAGACACATTGTAAGAGCTATAAAGAGAGAGGGAGAGAGAACAGGCAGAACCTGATATGTAAATGAGCAGAGCAAATGAAACTCACTGTTGACGACCTGATGATCATTCAGACTCTGTTTCTATTGAGAGATAAAAGGTAAGACGACGATTGTTATGAGTATTCATATAGTTGATGATATTGTTATGTGTATTCATATAGTTGATGATATTGTTATGTGTATTCATATAGTTGATGATATTGTTATGTGTATTCATATAGTTGATGATATTTATGGTGGACAATGTTATAATAGTCCTACTCTCCTTAAAATGTTTTTGATATAAATTAGATGCGTGGGGTGAATTTGTTCTGTGCCCATCTGTGTGCCCCAGGGTGATCACTCCTACACTATCTAGAATCTAAAAGGGTTCTTTGGCTGTCCTCATAGGAGAACACTTTGTAGAACCATTTTGGGTTCCATGAAGAACCCTTTCCACAGAGGGTTCTACATAGAAGCCAGGAGAATTCTACCTGGAACCCAAAAGCGTCTCCTATGGGGACAGACGGAGGACCTGTTTGGAACCCTTTAGTCTAAGAGTGTACTGTATCATAGGTCTATAGACCATACAGGTGATCTCCTACTGTATCATAGGCCTATAGACCAGGGTGATCTCCTACTGTATCATAGGTCTATAGACCAGGGTGATCTCCTACTGGATCATAGGTCTATAGACCAGGGTGATCTCCTACTGTATCATAGGTCTATAGACCAGGGTGATCTCCTACTGTATCATAGGTCTATAGACTTGTCTTCTCAAAACAGGCTTAAAAAACAACAAGCAACAAACAAACATTTTCTCTTTCTAATCTACTGTTAACACTTTTTACTCAGGGAGGTATTTTGTGTGAAAGAGACAAATAAATATTGTGGAAAGACTAACAACAACTTACACTTCCTCAAAACAGGTTGTGTGTGTTCATTAGTGCCATTTAAAACTGTTGGCATACCAAGCACACCAACATAGAAATAGGACAACTAGAACACCCCCCTAGTCATGCCTTGATCTACAACATCATAGAGAACCAAGGGCTCTCTGTGGTCAGGGCGTGACAGCAACATTTAAAACTGTTGGCTGTGGAGTAAACTAATGAATACAACCCAGGTTGTAGCCTACGACTCGGCATGTTGATACCTGCCTGATGCTGAAACCTGAACGTAGCCTGAGGGTAAACTATGATACTAGCTAGATATACTGGTTTTCTAAAGTTAGCCAGCTTCAGTTAACTTCACATTCCAGCTCAGGCCTCACCCATAAGAATATACACAACAGAAAATATATCAATGTCTTGACATGTTCTGGTTGTGAATTCAGGCTACAAGGTGAGAATCCTGCCAGGGATTATTGTAAAGTGTGTAGAGACATTAAATGTCTGGTGTAATGTTAGTATAGTGAAGTATAACACTCCTAACAGTCTACTTCTACTGAGACAGGTTGGTGTCAGTTTAATCATACAACATGGAGCTGACTGGACGTGGTCAAGTCAAATTCAATATATCAACATTCAATATTTTATAGTTCTACATTTAACATTTCATGTGATAATGCAATTGTATCATAGTTCCACTATAGTGTAGTGGTCCTCTACATTTCATATGATAATGTAATTGTACCATAGTTCCACTATAGTGTAGTGATGCTCTACATTTCATATGATAATGTAATTGTATCATAGTTCCTCTACATTTCATATGATAATGTAATTATATCATAGTTCCTCTACATTTCATATGATAATGTAATTATATCATAGTTCCTCTACATTTCATATGATAATGTAATTGTATCATAGTTCCTCTACATTTCATATGATAATGTAATTGTATCATAGTTCCTCTACATTTCATATGATAATGTAATTGTATCATAGTTCCTCTACATTTCATATGATAATGTAATTGTATCATAGTTCCTCTATAGTGTAGTGATGGTGCTGAATTAGGTAGTCTGAGCATAGAGGTAAAGGCTATAACCACGGGGAAGAAACTGTTCAGATTGGGGTCTATAACATCCAATCACAGAGGTTTACAGCAGCTGACAGTTGCAACTTCATTGCTAATAACTCAAACTTCCTTTTTCAGATAAAGACCTCATCTCTGTACAGATGTAGGATCTGAATTTGATCACCCTGTTGCAGGAAAACTAAAACTTGTAGTGTATTTGATGTTTTAAAAGGCTTCTGAAGTTTGTCATTTCCACTTTCCACTTTAAAATGTTAATTATAATCCACATAATTGTTCTGCTGTAGTAAACTGTCTCAAATTAAGATCCTACATCTGTAGCAAAACACCTGTCTTTCATGTGTTCTCCTTTGACGATTTGACATCTTTTATTTACTATTGTTTAGGCTGGTTGAATGAGTTGCCTATCAAAGCTACTTCATCTGTAAGAAAACAGACGGCTGCACCAGTGACTGTAAGTTATGTGATTTCCTCATGTGAAATTAAAAGTATGTTTGTAGCCTACGCAGTTATAAAATGGCTGTTGAAACTGTGGCACATATTTCTCAGTACATTAGAAGTCAGATAAATGTGTTGAGACGTAGGAAAGATGGGCAAACTCTCATTGGTCTTGGCTTTCTACACACTATTATAAGGTTAGTCGATGTCAGACATTCAATAGTCAGAGTAGGTTGGAGTTATGATCACTTATCATGCTGACAAACCTGATGGTCTCTGTGAACTGATCTGAACAGGTTTAGACTGGTCATCTATGATATGTAGGTTATATACAGTACATTCTCTGTCCTGCTACTGGTAGGACTATAACATTATGTGAACTGATCTGAACAGGTTTAGACTGATCATCTATGATATGTAGGCTATAGCCGAGGTATAGACCTTGATCTGCATATCACTAACAAACTGCTATTATACATTATAACCTAGTCTACTTTACATAATATAACATCTACATATCACTAACAAACCACTACTATACATTATAACCTAGCCTACTTGACATAATATAACATCTACATATCACTAAAAACCCACTACTATACATTATAACCTAGTCTACTTTACATAATATAACATATCACTAACAACCCACTACTATACATTATAACCTAGTCTACTTTACATAATATAACATCTGCATATCACTAACAACCCACTACTATACATTATAACCTAGTCTACTTTACATAATATAACATCTACATATCACTAACAACCCACTACTATACATTATAACCTAGTCTACTTTACATAATATAACATATCACTAACAACCCACTACTATACATTATAACCTAGTCTACTTTACATAATATAACATCTGCATATCACTACCAACCCACTACTATACATTATAACCTAGTCTACTTTACATAATATAACATCTACATATCACTAACAACCCACTACTATACATTATAACCTAGTCTACTTTACATAATATAACATATCACTAACTTTCTGAAAGGATCAATGATTTTCCCCCTCAGATCAATCATGTCCGTTTTAGCCCTTCTGTCTACATTCTCAGATACGTTTAGAAAACAACAGATTGAAAGACAATAAACAGCCACTTTTAATGAATAAAAATAAGTGTGAGACATGGCCTTGTGTTGCTGTACTGTCTATAACTACCTTAACAAACAGTGACTTATTATTATTATTATTATTATTGTTGCTGTACTGTCTATAACTACCTTAACAAACAGTGACTTATTATTATTATTATTATTGTTGCTGTACTGTCTATAACTACCTTAACAAACAGTGACTTATTATTATTATTATTATTGTTGCTGTACTGTCTATAACTACCTTAACAAACAGTGACTTATTATTATTATTATTATTATTATTATTATTGTTGCTGTACTGTCTATAACTACCTTAACAAACAGTGACTTATTATTATTATTATTATTATTATTATTATTATTGTTGTTGTACTGTCTAGAACTACCTTAACAAACAGTGACTTATTATTATTATTATTATTATTGCTGTACTGTCTATAACTACCTTAACAAACAGTGACTTATTATTATTATTATTATTATTATTATTATTATTGTTGCTGTACTGTCTATAACTACCTTAACAAACAGTGACTTATTATTATTATTATTATTATTGTTGCTGTACTGTCTATAACTACCTTAACAAACAGTGACTTATTATTATTATTATTATTATTATTATTATTATTGTTACTGTACTGTCTATAACTACCTTAACAAACAGTGACTTATTATTATTATTATTATTGTTGCTGTACTGTCTATAACTACCTTAACAAACAGTGACTTATTATTATTATTATTATTGTTGCTGTACTGTCTATAACTACCTTAACAAACAGTGACTTATTATTATTATTATTATTATTGTTGCTGTACTGTCTATAACTACCTTAACAAACAGAGACTTATTATTATTATTATTTTTATTATTATTATTGTTGCTGTACTGTCTATAACTACCTTAACAAACAGTGACTTATTATTATTATTGACAGTTACCATGGAGATGAAATGTCACAACTACGTTTTCATGTGATGCATTAAATCATCTGATTGTTTCTGTGTCTGTTAGTAAATGTTTTATAAGAGAAAATTAATAAATGATAACAATTGACATTAAATAATTACTGTGTTAACCACAAACAACATTTTGGATCTGTGTTTAGGGGTCAGTGCTCTAAAATGAGTCTCTCTGGGGAGAGAGAGGAGGGGGGCCCTGCCTCTAAAATGAGTCTCTCTGGGGAGAGAGGAGGGGGGCCCTGCCTCTAAAATGAGTCTCTCTGGGGAGAGAGAGGAGGGGGGCCCTGCCTCTAAAATGAGTCTCTCTGGGGAGAGAGAGGAGGGGGGCCCTGCCTCTTAAATGAGTCTCTCTGGGGAGAGAGAGGAGGGGGGCCCTGCATCTAAAATGAGTCTCTCTGGGGAACATGGCACCAAAGCTAAGAGGTGAGATGACAATTTTTGATACATTATTATGAGTTTATTTCCAAAATGTTCACATTTGTTTTTTAATCAGAAATGGTTCCTTCAATATTACTGTTCTCAGATTTTTTACTAATAGATTTTAGATGGGTATATATATATATATATACACGTAGCTATCTTAATTAAGATGAAAACACTTACTGTAAATCACTCTGGATAAGAGCATCTGCTAAATCAGGGGTTCTCAATCTGGGGTCTGTGGAGGTACTGCAGGGGTTCTCAATCCGGGGTCTGTGGAGGTACTGCAGGGGTTCTCAATCCGGGGTCTGTGGAGGTACTGCAGGGGTTCTCAATCCGGGGTCTGTGGAGGTACTGCAGGGGTTCTCAATCCGGGGTCTGTGGAGGTACTGCAGGGGTTCTCAATCCGGGGTCTGGGGAGGTACTGCAGGGGTTCCACGGCACCCTGACTGTACTCGTTGCAATGTCAGACATTTGATAGGATTTTTACATGACACAACCACTTTGCCTTCTCTTAATTATTGACTAATATAATGGAATGCATATTTTAACCAATTGTGATGGTTGTTACCAGCAGAATATTGACAATATAACTGTTACATCAACACTCTCTTCACACCCGTTTAACAACTCTAAATATCTTTGGCATAGTGGGCATCAAGTCCCTTCCAATAATGTTGCCTACAACGTTTCATACAATGTTCATTTTCATCGAACACATATTACACCCTAGACGCCTTCAACTGCCCAATTTATATCCATCCCCAATTTAGGAGTATTTTTTAACAATATGATGTTGCGCTCCAAAGGGAGAACTTGAAATAACATGATGTAGATAATTAAATCATCAAAAGAAAAATGTGTTTAGAAAACAAGGTTCCTTATAAAAAGGCTTCTATCACTTCCTTAAAATATGAAATCAATAAAAGTTATATATATTTTGGGGTTCAGTGAAGAAGAACCTCTAGAGTTCTGATCAACAAAAGGTTCATGTTTTGAGGATGTGAACCCAGCAGCCATCCAGTGGTCAGATCAATTCCACCTGTTTTTTCCAGCGCCCGGCCGGGATTCGAACCAGCCACCCTTCGGTCACAGCTCCAACTCCAACCTGAGTTAATCTTCAGAAATAAGCATGAGTTAATCTGCCAAAATGAAGACAAAATGCTATGCATACATGGTATCACTTGTTATGCATAATTATCATACATAACTCATCGCCAAAAGCACAAGACATACTGTTGCATGTAGGTCTATATCATTTATGGGTTGATCACATAGAAATATAAAAACATTATTTTTAACTACTGCAATGCAATTACATGTGGCTCAGGAACCACTGACTCACTGCATGATTCTATAGTATTATCAAGACACCTGCTGTTAACTCTTAACTACTTAGGACAGCTCATGAGGTGTCCTAAATATCTACTGACTAGGTGGGTAGGTAATTTAGGCAATGGGTAGGTAACTAGGTCATTTATACCCATAAGTGTAAAATGTCTTTATTCTCAGCACTTATACGACCAATTTTCTACTCAGACACTTTGGCCATATGGACCCAGATCTCAACATATTGTCGTAAAAAAACTGAATGTTTGATCTCAAAATGTTGTTATAATTTTGTAAAAATGTTTGTTAAACATAATAATAAAAAATGAATATTACTAATGTAACCCACTGTAAAGACTGGGTTTAGGTTATTGTGTTGCACTGCTCATGTCCGCGTTCTGGAACTGTCCGCGTCCCCGTACAGAACTGTCCGCGTCCACGTTCGGTGTGGATATTGTCCGGTTACGCGCAGAGTGGACTGAGGTGATCTTGGGGAATAACGACAGTTTGTTTTAGTGTTGAGACACCGACGTTTATTGTTCAATTTGCTTTTTTCTTTACGGTGAGGGACATTATGAGTGTAGCCAGATCCTTTTCACTCTCTATCCTCGTTTCATTTTGTGGTTCACCGGATTCATCATCGAGACGAGGGACAGACGAACGACCTGCTAACTAACCAAGCTAGTCGGTACAGCTCGGTAAGCTAGCTAGCTACTCTACCAGCAGCATCCTAGTTATCCTAGCTAGTCGGTACAGCTCGGTAAGCTAGCTAGCTACTCTACCAGCAGCATCCTAGTTATCCTAGCTATTCGGTACAGCTCGGTAAGCTAGCTAGCTACTCTACCAGCAGCATCCTAGTTACCATAGCTACCACTACATCATCACCGGCTCCCCGGTTGTTTCTGTAGTGTTTAAACCCTCTGTGTCCAAGGACCGAACTTTTGAATATTATTTTCAGGACGCCTCAATAGCAGGTATTGAACACCGGGTAAATAATCACTAGTCAGAACTTCAACCTCAGTATACATTCATTATAAAAATCATCTTAATATCTGATATTGTGAGTAAACAACCTCGAGAGTGCGTCTTCCAGACCTCCAATAAATTACATCATTCAACCCTCCCGGTTAGTAAATTTACCTCAACATCCCCCGGAGAAGGCAGAGTAACGACACCAGCCTTTTAGCGGGGCTGACAGACTGACTACAACGCTCGCGTCGCTAAATTAATCTCATTAAAAATGACACACTGCTCGCGCCAACGACCGTCTAGAAGTCAGTTCTATTTGTGAAACTCTTCTTATGATTCCCCATCTGAACTCAGAGTAGATGAGAGATGTAATGTTTGTCTCTGTTGTGTTGAAGTCCAATCAAGCAGGAGAGACCAGCCTCCCCTGTTCCCAGCTGTGTGTCCATGAAGAGTGACTGGTCTATGGAACCTCCTCTAACCTTTAGAGAGGGAGACTTTTCTACTGAACAAAGGTAAGAAGAACTCATGGGTCCTGGTCAGTGAGTTAAACAACACTGTCTCTAGTCATTTCTCCTCTCCCATTTTCCCATTTATTGTTGTTGTTTTCATAATCCATAGCCTCATCCTTTTGTCCATTTTCATATTCCTAAAACAATTAAACAAACACAACATTCCCTCCGTGTGTGTGTGTGTGTGTGTGTGTGTGTGTGTGTGTGTGTGTACTCCCTGGATGAGGAGATGTAATCTAATGTTTTGTCCACAGAAACCAACAGGAGAGATCAGGGTCAGAGATTCTCAGTGGTCAGTCTTCCCAGAGTCATCAAACAGACCTGGACTCCATGTTCAGTGTATGTGGTCCTGTTATGTACATTTGTTTTTGTTTACCTCAAGTAAAGTTGATCTGTCAATCATTCATTAATGTGTTAATGAGAAAGCATTTAGTCTCTTGCATAACTAATTTACTTGATTTATTTCAGTTGCTTGAACAGAAAATTCTGACATTTGTGAAGAACGAGCTGAAGATGTTCAAGAGGATTCTTAGTCCAGAACTCCCAGAATGCTTTGAGAGTCAGAAGCAGGAAATGGTGGATGCTGAAGATGAGAAGCAGGAGAGCAGTGCCAGAGAGGGGGCTCTGAAGATCACACTGCACATCCTGAGGAAAATGAACCAGAAGGAGCTTGCTGACACACTGGAGAAATGTAAAATCTGTCTGCCTCATGTTGAATGATGTTTTATAACATTTAAAAGCTGTAACTAAAGTACAACTAAAGTAGCTGTGTAACTCAATGATATTGTAGCAGCCTTAACACAACACCTGGTGACCTCATCAAGTAGCAGCAGGAATGTGTTGTGGTGATTAATTTAGAGAGAGAGAACATTAATAATACCATCAATAATACCAATAATAATATAATCAGTCACACCAGTCTGTAATGCATAATGAAATCATTTACACATTTATACAGTCAGTTAAGAGAATAAATTATTATAATGTAAAACTTTATAACAGTCCTACAATACTGTAGACATTAAAACAGACATAATATTAATATCCTCTGTGTTATTTCTTCATTCAGATGATCCTGCTGTGATTTGCCAACGTGAACTCAAATCTAATCTAAAGAAGAAGTTTCAATGTGTATTTGAGGGGATCGCTAAACAAGGAAACCCAACATTTCTCAATAAGATCTACACAGAGCTCTACATCACAGAGGGTGGATCAGGAGAGGTCAATAATGAACATGAGCTGAGACAGATTGAGACAACAACCAGGAAACAAGCAAGATCAGAGACTGCAATCAAATGTAACGACATCTTCAAACCCTTAACTGGACAAGACAAACCTATCAGAACTGTGCTGACAAAGGGAGTTGCTGGCATTGGAAAAACAGTCTCTGTGCAGAAGTTCATTCTGGACTGGGCTGAAGGAAAAGCAAATCAGGATGTCCAATTTGTATTTTCATTCCCTTTTCGGGAGCTGAATTTGATGAAAGGCGACAAACACACTTTGATTGAACTTCTTAATCACTTCTCAATGGAAACCAAACAATCAAGAATCTCCAACTACGACAAGTACAAAGTTCTGTTCATCTTTGATGGTCTGGATGAGTGCCGACTGCCCCTAGACTTCCAGAAGAACAAGATCTGTTGGGACGTCACAGAGTCAACCTCAGTGGATGTTCTGCTGACAAATCTCATCAAAGGAAATCTGCTTCCCTCTGCTCTCCTCTGGATAACTACCCGACCTGCAGCAGCCAATAAGATCCCTTCAGGGTGTGTTGACCAGGTGACCGAGGTACGAGGGTTCAATGACCCACAGAAGGAGGAGTACTTCAGGAAGAGATTCAGTGATGAGGACCTGGCCAGCAGAATCCTCTCACACATAAAGACATCAAGGAGCCTCCACATCATGTGCCACATTCCAGTCTTCTGTTGGATTTCTGCAACAGTCCTTGAACACATGCTGAAACATAAGAGAGAAGAGATGCCCAAGACTCTGACTGAGATGTACACACACCTTGTGGTGTTTCATACCAAACAGAAGAATGAAAAGTATCTTGGGAAAGAAGAGACAGGTCCACACTGGAATAAAGAGAGCATTCTGTCACTGGGAAAACTGGCTTTTCAACAGCTTGTGAAAGGCAATCAGATTTTCTATGAAAAAGACCTGAAAGAAGCTGGCATTGATGTCAATGAAGCCTCAGTGTACTCAGGATTGTGCACACAGCTCTTTAAAGAGGAATGTGTGCTGTACCAGGACAAGGTGTACTGCTTTGTTCATCTGAGCATTCAGGAGTTTCTGGCTGCTGTATATGTGTTCCTCTCATTCATCAACAACAATGAGAATCTAATGGACAAACTGCAAACAAAGTCCAGTATCTTTTCTTGGCTGTTCAGAATCTAATGGCCAAAGCTCAATCAACGTCCAGGAATCTTTCTGTGAGGAAAAGACACAAGCCTAAATTTACAGTCTTCAAGAGTGCTGTGGATAAAGCCTTACAAAGTGAGACGGGAAACCTGGACCTTTTCCTCCGCTTCCTTCTGGGCCTCTCACTGGAGTCCAATCAGAAGCACTTACGAGGTCTACTGACAAAGACAAGAAGCAGCTCACAGAGCCATGAAGAAACAGTCAAGTATATCAAGAAGAAGATCAGGGAGAATCCCTCTCCAGAGAGGAGCATCAATATGTTCCACTGTCTGAATGAGCTGAATGACCATTCTCTAGTGGAGGAGATCCAAAGCTACCTGAGATCAGGAAGTCTCTCAGAACACAACCTGTCACCTGCACAGTGGTCAGCTCTGGTCTTTGTGTTGCTGACTTCAGAAAAGGAGCTGGATGTGTTTGACCTGAAGAAATACTACAGATCAGAGGAAGGTCTTCTGAGGCTGCTGCCAGTGGTCAAAGCCTCCAGAGCTGCTCTGTGAGTAAATAAAATGACATATAAGAACTAATCATCAGGAAGAAATATTCAGTTGAGAAAAAAATATTTATTATTGAATAACTTTTTATGCCAATTAATTGATTTTCACATTACATAACGTTATGATCGTACAATTCAGGAGTTAGAACATGAATATATATGCTGTTTGAGAGAATAAAACAAATGCATCTGCAATTGTCCTTCTACACTACTGGTGTTAAATTAACAGTGTGTTTGTGAAGTCATGATGATCTCTTTGCAGGCTGTCAGACTGTGGAGTCACAGAGGAAGGCTGTGCTTCTCTGGTCTCAGCTCTGAGGTCAAACCCCTCACACCTGAGAGAGCTGGATCTGAGTAACAATGACCTGAAGGATTCAGGAGTGAAGCTGCTCTCTGATGGACTGGGGAATCCCCACTGTAAACTGGAGACTCTGAGGTCAGTATTCCTGTAGTTGGTCAACAAGTGATAACTGTTCACCAGATCCACATGTGTTTACCAGACACCATATGTGTTTGGACAGTGAAGCGTACAGTTGTAAATTTGGTGCTGTGCTCCAGCATTTTCGATTTGAGATAGAATGTTTCAAATTAGGAGACAGTACAGAGTGTCACCTTTTATTTGAGGTTAAAGGTGAGAGGTTAGTATGTTTTGTTGTAGCCTCTAACTCCCTCACTCATTATTATTCATGATTCATTCATGATCTTTCTCAATGATGGCGTCACAGGCTTGATGTAGTCATTGTGTTCAAAGAATATGGGACCAAATACTAAACTTTTGACTACTTTAATACACTATAAGTGAGTTGGTCAGAATATTTATGACTTCTTTGAATGGGGGACTAGATACATAAAGTGCTTTTATTTCTCTAAATGGTGAAACAGATATGTAAGCCTTGGTTTCATGCATGTCAACATCAGAAGCCTCCTCCCTAAGTTTGTTTTACTTACTGCTTTAGCACACTCTGCTAACCCTGATGTCCTTGCCGTGTCTGAATCCTGGCTCAGGAAGGCCACCAAAAATTCTGAGATTTCCATACCCATAACATTTTCCGTCAAGATATAACTGCCAAAGGGGGAGGAGTTGCAGTCTACTGCAGAGATAGCCTGCAAAGTAATGTCATACATTCCAGGTCCATACCCAAACAGTTCGAACTACTAATTTTGAAAATGACTCTCTCCAGAAATAAGTCTCTCACTGTTGCCGCCTGCTACCGACCCCCCTCAGCTCCCAGCTGTGCCCTGGACACCATTTGTGAATTGATCGCCCCCATCTAGCTTCAGAGTTTGTTCTGTTAGGTGACCTAAACTGGGATATGCTTTACACCCCGGAAGTCCTACAATCTAAGCTTGATGCCCTCAATCTCACACAAATCATCAAGGAACCCACCAGGTACAACCCTAAATCTGTAAACAAGGGCACCCTCATAGACGTCATCCTGACCAACTGGGACACTGTGAAGTCCATGGAGAACAAGAGCACCTCCTCCCAGCTGCCCACTGCACTGAGGCTAGGTAACACAGTCACTACAGATAAATCCATGATTATCGAAAACTTCAACAAGCATTTCTCAACGGCTGGCCATGCCTTCCGCCTGGTTACTCCAATCTCGGCCAACAGCTCCGCCCCCCCCGCAGCTACTAGCCCAAGCCTCTCCAGGTTCTCCTTTACCCAAATCCAGATAGCAGATGTTCTGAAAGAGCTGCAAAACCTGGACCCGTACAAATCAGCTGGGCTTGACAATCTGGACACTCTATTTCTGAAACTATCCGCCGCCATTGTCGCAACCCTATTACCAGCCTGTTCAACCTCTCTTTCATATCGTCTGAGATCCCCAAGGATTGGAAAGCTGCCGCAGTCATCCCCCTCTTCAAAGGGGGAGACACCCTGGACCCAAACTGTTACAGACCTATATCCATCCTGCCCTGCCTATCTAAGGTCTTCGAAAGCCAAGTCAACAAACAGGTCACTGACCATCTCAAATCCCACCGTACCTTCTCCGCTGTGCAATCTGGTTTCCGAGCCGGTCACGGGTGCACCTCAGCCACGCTCAAGGTACTAAACGATATCATAACCGCCATCGATAAAAGACAGTGCTGTGCAGCCGTCTTCATCGACCTTGCCAAGGCTTTCGACTCTGTCAATCACCATATTCTTATCGGCAGACTCAGTAGCCTCGGTTTTTCGGATGACTGCCTTGCCTGGTTCACCATTTACTTTGCAGACAGAGTTCAGTGTGTCAAATCGGAGGGCATGCTGTCCGGTCCTCTGGCAGTCTCTATGGGGGTGCCACAGGGTTCAATCCTCGGGCCGACTCTTTTCTCTGTATATATCAATGATGTTGCTCTTGCTGCCTGTGATTGGAACGAATTGCAAAAATTGCTGAAGTTGGAGACTTTTATCTCCCTCAACAACTTCAAACATCTGCTATCTAAGCAGCTAACTGATCGCTGCAGCTGTACATAGTCTATCGGTAAATAGCCCACCCATTTTTACCTACCTCATCCCCATACTGTTTTTATTTATTTAATTTTCTGCTCTTTTGCACACCAATATCTCTACCTGTACATTACCATCTGATCATTTATCACTCCAGTGTTAATCTGCAAAATTGTAATTTTTCGCCTACCTCCTCATGCCTTTTGCACACAATGTATATAGACTCCCCTTTTTTTCTACTGTGTTATTGACTTGTTAATTGTTTACTCCATGTGTAACTCTGTGTTGTCTGTTCACACGACTATGCTTTATCTTGGCCAGGTCGCAGTTGCAAATGAGAACTTGTTCTCAACTAGCCTACCTGGTTAAATAAAGGTGAAATAAAATTTTAAAAAATACCCTCAAATAAAAGGTGACATTATAAACTGTCACCTCATATGAAACATTTGATCTCAAATCCAAAATGTTGGAGTACAGAGAAACATTTAAAATGTTAGCTTCACTGTCAAAATAGATATGGTGTGGACTGTATACTCAATACAATATAAATCTGATACCTCACTGTCTAAATAGATATGGTGTGGACTGTTTACTCAATACAATCTATATCTGATACCTCACTGTCTAAATAGATATGGTGTGGACTGTATACTCAATACAATCTAAATCTGATACCTCACTGTCTAAATATATATGGTGTGGACTGTATACTCAATACAATCTATATCTGATACCTCACTGTCTAAATAGATATGGTGTGGACTGTATACTCAATACAATCTAAATCTGATACCTCACTGTCTAAATAGATATGGTGTGGACTGTATACTCAATACAATCTAAATCTGATACCTCACTGTCTAAATAGATATGGTGTGGACTGTATACTCAATACAGTCTAAATCTGATACCTCACTGTCTGTCTTTTGACTGATACTGCTTTTTAAACTGGTCTGGTCAGTCTACATATTCGTACTATATATTTCTTTCTCTACAAAAACAGGCACTACTTTGATCATTTATAATAATGATATGTTAATTTATTAATAGATACGGCAGCTTTCAGGACACTGATATATCTGAATATGTTGAAAAAATATACTGTCACTATTCTCACCACCGATGAATATCACTGTGATTTTAATATGATTTGACTCTTTGCAGGCTGTCGGGCTGTCTAGTCACAGAGGAAGGCTGTGCTTCTCTGGTCTCAGCACTGAGGTCAAACCCCTCACACCTGAGAGAGCTGGACCTGAGCTACAATCACCCAGGAGACTCAGGAGTCAGACTGCTCTCTGCTGGACTGGAGGATCCACACTGCAGACTGGAGAAACTCAAGTATGTAGAGGGTTTATGTCAATATCAGACATGTTTGACTTATCAGGCTAGTTAAGACAAACATTCTGACCACCACTTGGACAAAGTTATATGCTGACTGGGTGTGAGTGTGTGTCCTGTGTGTCCAGTGTGTTCCTATGTATGTGTATGTGAAACACACACTGGAATTACACACACACACACACACACACACACTGGAATTACACACACACACACACACTGGACACACACACACACGCGCACTGGACACACACACATACTGGACACAAACACACACACTGGACACACACAAACACTGGACACACTCACACACACACACACACACACACACTGGACACACACACTCGACACACACACACATACTGGACACACACAGACAAACATTGACCGTGTGTCACGCTTGACCGTGTGTGTGTGTGTGCGTGCATGCGTGCCTGCGTGCGTGTGTGTGTGTGTGTGCGCGTGTGTGTGTGTGAGTTCATGTGTATTCCTCAATGAGTGTCTGTCCTTCTGCTTACCGCTACAGTGTGGAACATGGTGGAGAGAACAGAATGAAATCTGGACTTAGAAAATGTGAGTGTTGACAGCTGTGAAGAATTTGACTAAGAATAAGTCTTAATTCAAGTTAAGTCAAAGACCACCATTATTACTTACTTGGTCATATTAAATATCAGCTGTAGTTCTACAGAAGCAGAAATCAGGGACACCAACGTTTACAAAGAGAAGCTTTGACAATGTGTGTTTGTGTGTGTGTTACATACGAAATGTGTGTGTGTGTGTGTGTGTGTGTGTGTGTGTGTGTGTGTGTAATTAATGTGAATAAGTGTGTTTTATATTACCATACAGTATAACATATGACCATTCAACAAGTCTCAAGTTACCTTAACTTCTCCTTTTGATACCTAGAAACATCTACATTAAATGAATTAGTGAAAAGTGAGTTAACATTCTAATGTGAATGATGGGGATTTCTAATATTGTGTCTGGTTTCATCCATCAGATGTCTGTGATCTCACACTGGACCTAAACACAGTAAACAGACGCCTCTCTCTGTCTGAGGAGAAGAGAAAGGTGACATGTAGGAGAAAGAAGCAGCCGTATCCTGATCACCCAGAGAGATTTGAGTACTGGGGACAGGTGCTGTGTAGAGAGGGTCTGACTGGGCGCTGTTACTGGGAGGTAGAGTGGAGTGGGAGGGCTGATATAGGAGTGACATATAAAGGAATCAGCAGGAGAGGAGGGGTTAAGGACTGTTGGCTTGGATACAATGACAAGTCCTGGAGTCTGTACTGCTCTGACCACAGTTACGCTGCCTGGCACAATAGTAATCCCACTACCATAGACGTCCCCTCCTCCAGCCCCCACAGAGTAGGAGTGTATCTGGACTGGCCAGCCGGCACTCTGTCCTTCTATAGAGCCTCCTCTGACACACTGACCCACCTGATCACATTCACCTCCACATTCACTGAGCCGCTCTATCCAGGGTTTTGGGTTCATGTTGACTCCTCGGTGTCCCTGTAAATAATGACACACACACACACACACTGGACACACACACATACAGGAAGTACATTCACACACATACACTGGACACACACTGGACACATACACACACAAACACACACACACACACACACACACACACACACACACACACACACACACACACACACAGGACATACTCACACACACTGGGGACACACACACAGGTCACACACACTGGACACACACACACAAACACCCACACACACACAACACACACACACACACACACACACACACACACACACACACAGGACATACTCACACACACTGGGGACACACACACAGGTCACACACACAGGTCACACACACAAACACACACACAAACACACACACACACACACACAGTTTATACACACACACACACTGGACACAAACACACACTGAAAATACTCACTGGACACATACACTGGACTCACACACACACAGTGACTGACACACACATACACACACACTGGACTCACACACACACAATAAATCAAATCAAATCAAATCAAATTTATTTGTCACATACACATGGTTAGCAGATGTTAATGCGAGTGTAGCGAAATGCTTGTGCTTCTAGTTCCGACAATGCAGTGATAACCAACAAGTAATCTAACTAACAATTCTAAAACTACTGTCTTATACACAGTGTTAGGGGATAAAGAATATGTACATAAGGATATATGAGTGAGTGATGGTACAGAGCAGCATACAGTAGATGGTATCGAGTACAGTATATACATATGAGATGAGTATGTAGACAAAGTAAACAAAGTGGCATAGTTAAAGTGGCTAGTGATACATGTATTACATAAGGATGCAGTCGATGATGTAGAGTACAGTATATACGTATGCATATGAGATGAATAATGTAGGGTAAGTAACATTATATAAGGTAGCATTGTTTAAAGTGGCTAGTGATATATTTACATCATTTCCCATCAATTCCCATTATTAAAGTGGCTGGAGTTGGGTCAGTGTCAATGACAGTGTGTTGGCAGCAGCCACTCAATGGTGGCTGTTTAACAGTCTGATAGCCTTGAGATAGAAGCTGTTTTTCAGTCTCTCAGTCCCAGCTTTGATGCACCTGTACTGACCTCGCCTTCTGGATGATAGCGGGGTGAACAGGCAGTGGTTCGGGTGGTTGATGTCCTTGATGATCTTTATGGCCTTCCTGTAACATCGGGTGGTGTAGGTGTCCTGGAGGGCAGGTAGTTTGCCCCGGTGATGCGTTGTGCAGACCTCACTACCCTCTGGAGAGCCTTACGGTTGAGGGCGGAGCAGTTGCCGTACCAGGCGGTGATACAGCCCGCCAGGATGCTCTCGATTGTGCATCTGTAGAAGTTCGTGAGTGCTTTTGGTGACAAGCCGAATTTCTTCAGCCTCCTGAGGTTGAAGAGGCGCTGCTGCGCCTTCTTCACGACGCTGTCAGTGTGAGTGGACCAATTCAGTTTGTCTGTGATGTGTATGCCGAGGAACTTAAAACTTGCTACCCTCTCCACTACTGTTCCATCGATGTGGATAGGGGGTGTTCCCTCTGCTGTTTCCTGAAGTCCACAATCATCTCCTTAGTTTTGTTGACGTTGAGTGTGAGGTTATTTTCCTGACACCACACTCCGAGGGCCCTCACCTCCTCCTCCCTGTAGGCCGTCTCGTCGTTGTTGGTAATCAAGCCTACCACTGTTGTGTCGTCCGCAAACTTGATGATTGAGTTGGAGCGTGCGTGGCCACGCAGTCGTGGGTGAACAGGGAGTACAGGAGAGGGCTCAGAACGCACCCTTGTGGGGCCCCGTGTTGAGGATCAGCGGGGAGGAGATGTTGTTGCCTACCCTCACCACCTGGGGCGGCCCGTCAGGAAGTCCAGTACCCAGTTGCACAGGGCGGGGTCGAGACCCAGGGTCTCGAGCTTGATGACGAGCTTGGAGGGTACTATGGTGTTGAATGCCGAGCTGTAGTCGATGAACAGCATTCTCACATAGGTATTCCTCTTGTCCAGGTGGGTTAGGGCAGTGTGCAGTGTGGTTGAGATTGCATCGTCTGTGGACCTATTTGGGCGGTAAGCAAATTGGAGTGGGTCTAGGGTGTCAGGTAGGGTGGAGGTGATATGGTCCTTGACTAGTCTCTCAAAGCACTTCATGATGACGGAAGTGAGTGCTACGGGGCGGTAGTCGTTTAGCTCAGTTACCTTAGCTTTCTTGGGAACAGGAACAATGGTGGCCCTCTTGAAGCATGTGGGAACAGCAGACTGGTATAGGGATTGATTGAATATGTCCGTAAACACACCGGCCAGCTGGTCTGCGCATGCTCTGAGGGCGCGGCTGGGGATGCCGTCTGGGCCTGCAGCCTTGCGAGGGTTAACACGTTTAAATGTCTTACTCACCTCGGCTGCAGTGAAGGAGAGACCGCATGTTTTCGTTGCAGGCCGTGTCAGTGGCACTGTATTGTCCTCAAAGCGGGCAAAAGTTATTTAGTCTGCCTGGGAGCAAGACATCCTGGTCCGTGACTGGGCTGGGTTTCTTCTTGTAGTCCGTGATTGACTGTAGACCCTGCCACATGCCTCTTGTGTCTGAGCCATTGAATTGAGATTCCACTTTGTCCCTGTACTGACGCTTAGCTTGTTTAATAGACTTGCGGAGGGAATAGCTGCATTGTTTATATTCGGACATGTTACCAGACACCTTGCCCTGATTAAAAGCAGTGGTTCGCGCTTTCAGTTTCACGCGAATGCTGCCATCAATCCACGGTTTCTGGTTTGGGAATGTTTTTATCGTTGCTATGGGAACGACATCTTCGACGCACGTTCTAATGAACTCGCACACCGAATCAGCGTATTCGTCAATATTTTCATCTGACGCAATCGAAACATGTCCCAGTCCACGTGATGGAAGCAGTCTTGGAGTGTGGAGTCAGCTTGGTCTGACCAGCGTTGGACAGACCTCAGCGTGGGAGCCTCTTGTTTAAGTTTCTGCCTGTAGGCAGGGATCAACAAAATGGAGTCGTGGTCAGCTTTTCCGAAAGGGGGGCGGGGCAGGGCCTTATATGCGTCGCGGAAGTTAGAGTAACAATGATCCAAGGTTTTACCACCCCTGGTTGCGCAATCGATATGCTGATAAAATTTAGGGAGTCTTGTTTTCAGATTAGCTTTGTTAAAATCCCCAGCTACAATGAATGCAGCCTCCGGATAAATGGTTTCCAGTTTGCAAAGAGTTAAATAAAGTTCGTTCAGAGCCATCGATGTGTCTGCTTGGGGGATATATACGGCTGTGATTATAATCGAAGAGAATTCTCTTGGAAGATAATGCGGTCTACATTTGATTGTGAGGAATTCTAAATCAGGTGAACAGAAGGATTTGAGTTCCTGTATGTTTCCTTCATCACACCATGTCTTGTTAGTCATGAGGCATACGCCCCCGCCGCTCTTCTTACCAGAAAGATGTTTGTTTCTGTCGGCGCGATGCGTGGAGAAACCCGTTGGCTGCACCGCATCGGATAGCGTCTTCCCAGTAAGCCATGTTTCCGTGAAGCAGAGAACATTGCAGTCTCTGATGTCCCTCTGGAATGCTACCCTTGCTCGGATTTCATCAACCTTGTTGTCAAGAGACTGGACATTGGCAAGAAGAATGCTCGGGAGTGGTGCGTGATGTGCCCTTGTCCGGAGTCTGACCAGAAGACCGCTACGTTTCCCTCTTTTTCGGAGTCGTTTTCTTGGGTCGCTGCATGCGATCCATTCCGTTGTCCTGTTTGTAAGGCAGAACACAGGATCCGCGTCGCGGAAAACATATTCTTGGTCGTACTGATGGTGAGTTGACGCTGATCTTATATTCAGTAGTTCTTCTCGACTGTATGTAATGAAACCTAAGATGACCTGGGGTACTAATGTAAGAAATAACACGTAAAAAAACAAAAAACTGCATAGTTTCCTAGGAACGCGAAGCGAGGCGGCCATCTCTGTCGGCGCCGGATGTAGAATAGACACACACACACTGGACACACACACTATACACATCGAAACACTGGACACACACACACACAGGACACACACACGATACACATCGACACACTGGACACACACACACACACTGGACAAACGCTGAACACGCACACAAACACACACTGAAAATACTCACTGGACACGACTTTCTCAGGCACATACACACACACACTGGACACACACACACTGGACAAACACGCACACACAAAACACACACACAAACTGGGCACCATCACACACACTGGACACACACACACACACACCCACACACTGGACACACACACACACTGGACACACACACAAACACACACACAAACACACACACACGCACACACTGGAAGCACACAAACACACCTTGGACACACAGACACACATAAACACTCTGGACACACACTGAACACGCACACACACACACTGAAAACACACACACACACATGCACAAGCACACACACACTGGACACACACACACACTGGACACACACACACACTGGACACACACACACACTGGACTCACACATACACATACACACTGGACACACACACAAACACACACACACACTCACACACTGGAAACACACACACACACACACACACACCTACACGCACGCACACACACAAACACACACACTGGAAGCACACACACCCTGGACACACAGACACACACTCACACACGCACAGGCACACACACACTGGATACACACACACACACACACACACACACACACACACACAGGACTCTCACACACACAAACACACAGAGGACTCTCTCTCACACACACACACATACACACAAACACACACACTGGAAGCACACACACCCTGGACACACAGACACACACACACACACACACACACACACACACACACACACTGTACACACACACACATCCTGGACACACACACACTGGACACACATTATTCTCGTCTTCTTCGTTAATTGTGAGGAACACACTTTCACTTGACTTTCAAATGAGGACCATCATTTCTGATTGGGACCAAACACAGATACTTCAAAACCTAAAAATCTGAAAAACTCTCATGAAGCGGACAAATACAGAGGACACACACAGGACACACTCTCAGTGTGATTTTATGATATATTTTACTGTTTGTGTTTGTACCACAGGAGGTTGGTGGGACCTTAATTGTACTGTCCTATATGTGAGAGAGCCCCAACAAGGAATTACAATGTATGTATTACTTTTAATACCTGCAAATGGCAAATAAACTACTTGAACTCCTTATGAATGTCTGCAGCCGACTAGACTGTTGGCGTCTGACAAGAGGTGAAAATATTACAGGAATATTCTGCAAATGTTGATGAAGACGTCACTCAATCCCCCCAAAACAACATGCAGTCTTTTCACAAGACTCCCATGAAGTTATAGTGTGACGTTATGAGTTGACGTTAAAGTAACTTTCTCAGAACATACTGCACTTGTTTTATACTGTTTTAGATGGATCCTCTGTTTATCATCTTGTTTCATACTGTTTTAGATGTATCCTCTGTTTATCATCTTGTTTTATATTGTTTTAGATGGATCCTCTGTTTATCATCTTGTTTTATACTGTTTTAGATGTATCCTCTGTTTATCATCTTGTTTTATATTGTTTTAGATGGATCCTCTGTTTATCATCTTGTTTTATACTGTTTTAGATGGATCCTCTGTTTATCATCTTGTTTTATACTGTTTTAGATGTATCCTCTGTTTATCATCTTGTTTTATATTGTTTTAGATGGATCCTCTGTTTATCATCTTGTTTTATACTGTTTTAGATGGATCCTCTGTTTAGCATCTTGTTTTATACTGTTTTAGATGGATCCTCTGTTTAGCATCTTGTTTTATACTGTTTTAGATGGATCCTCTGTTTATCATCTTGTTTTATATTGTTTTAGATGTATCCTCTGTTTATCATCTTGTTTTATACTGTTTTAGATGGATCCTCTGTTTATCATCTTGTTTTATACTGTTTTAGATGGATCCTCTGTTTATCATCTTGTTTTATACTGTTTTAGATGGATCCTCTGTTTATCATCTTGTTTTATACTGTTTTAGATGTATCCTCTGTTTAGCATCTTGTTTTATACTGTTTTAGATGGATCCTCTGTTTAGCATCTTGTTTTATACTGTTTTAGATGGATCCTCTGTTTATCATCTTGTTTTATACTGTTTTAGATGGATCCTCTGTTTATCATCTTGTTTTATACTGTTTTAGATGGATCCTCTGTTTATCATCTTGTTTTATACTGTTTTAGATGGATCCTCTGTTTAGCATCTTGTTTTATACTGTTTTAGATGGATCCTCTGTTTAAACTCTTACAACAACACTGTTAAAATACCAATGTGATCATTTGTTCTGTTTTTTATGTTGAATAACAAATTGTACAATTATATATATATATATGCTCCATAGTTGTAGAAGTATACAAGGATATATTGTACTTTTCATAATTAAACATACTTGAAACAAGAAAAAGCATGTTACTTGTGAAAACAGTTTGGTTATTGATTCTTCATTGACTCTTCCAGTCGCAGGTTGATGTTTGTCATGAATCTTGACCTGGAGGCAGGTTGATGTTTGTCATGAATCATGACCTGGAGGCAGGTTGATGTTTGTCATGAATCTTGACCTGGAGGCAGGTTGATGTTTGTCATGAATCTTGACCTGGAGGCAGGTTGATGTTTGTCATGAATCTTGACCTGGAGGCAGGTTGATGTTTGTCATGAATCTTGACCTGGAGGCAGGTTGATGTTTGTCATGAATCTTGACCTGGAGGCAGGTTGATGTTTGTCATGAATCTCGACCTGGAGGCAGGTTGATGTTTGTCATGAATCTTGACCTGGAGGCAGGTTGATGTTTGTCATGAATCATGACATGGAGGCAGAACTGTGTGATTTCCTCTAGATATGCCAGCTACAAAGTCAAAATTGGCTGTGAAAAATAATGTTGTTTTATGGTCTTAATTTAAGGGAAGGATTAGCAGTGTGGTTAGGATGGAGGTTAGGATTGAAATCTGATTTTTTTTACTTGTGTGTGTGCCACCTAGTGACCTCTTTGCTGAACTGCCTCCAGGGCAAGATTCATGACAATAAATGCCAACCTGCCTCCCAGTCATCCCGTCCTTCCTTATCTTTACAAGGCTGCAGAACATGCAAACTAGTGATGTGGGGGTTCTCTCATAACCCTCAGTCCCCAGGTGGGTAGATGGCAGGTTGAATAAAGAGAAGCTAGTGATGTGGGGGTTCTCTCATAACCCTCAGTCCCCAGGTGGGTAGATGGCTGGTTGAATAAATAGAAGCTAGTGATGTGGGGGTTCTCTCATAACCCTCATAACCCTCAGTCCCCAGGTGGGTAGATGGCAGGTTGAATAAAGAGAAGCTAGTGATGTGGGGGTTCTCTCATAACCCTCAGTCCCCAGGTGGGTAGATGGCAGGTTGAATAAAGAGAAGCTAGTGATGTGGGGGTTCTCTCATAACCCTCAGTCCCCAGGTGGGTAGATGGCAGGTTGAATAAAGAGAAGCTAGTGAAGTGGGGGTTCTCTCATATTGGAATCCCTATTCCCTCCATTGGAAGTGTAAACATACTTTACTGGAATCCCCATTCCCTCCATTGGAAGTGTAAACTTACTTTATTGGAATACCCATTCCCTCCATTGGAAGTGTAAACATACTTTACTGGAATCCCCATTCCCTCCATTGGAAGTGTAAACATACTTTACTGGAATCCCCATTCCCTCCATTGGAAGTGAATACATACTTTACTGGAATCCCCATTCCCTCCATTGGAAGTGTAAACATACTTTACTGGAATCCCCATTCCCTCCATTGGAAGTGAATACATACTTTACTGGAATCCCCATTCCCTCCATTGGAAGTGTAAACATACTTTAGCCAAATACATTTAAAGTCAGTGTTTCACAATAACTGACATTTAATTATAGTAAACATTCCCTGTCTTAGGTCAGTTAGGATCACCACTTTATTTTAAGAATGTGAAATGTCAGAATAATAGTAGAGAGAATGATTTATTTCAGCTTTTATTTCTTTCATCACATTCTCAGTGGGTCAGAAGTTTACATAAACTCAATTAGTATTTAGTAGCATTGCCTTTACATTTTTTAAACTTGGGACATATGTTTTGGGTAGCCTTCCACGAGCTTCCCATAATAAGTTGGGTGAATTTTGGCCCATTCCTCCTGACAGAGCTGGTGTAACTGAGTCAGGTTTGTAGGCCTCCTTGCTCGCACACACTTTTTCAGTTCTGCCCACAAATTTTCTATGGAATTGAGGTCAGGGCTTATGGGAGAAATTATGTACATATATGGAGAAACATAAATACTGTAACACAAGAGAGAGATACACATATAGAGTGCATTTGCCATTCTGGTAAAATGCATTGTCTATTGTATAGGAGAGGAGAACTAGAGGAGACACACAGGCGCCAGGACAGCTGGACATACAAAGGTCAGAGGGATATACAAAGGAGGGGGTCAGCCAAATGACCAACTGATGGATTATAGACATAACTCACATATTCTTAGGACATGGAGATGCTGAAGGAATGACAGGGGAGTCACATAGTCTGCTGATCTGAGATAAAGACACACATGGAGCTAAATGCAGGGACAAAGCAACCCTATAGCATAGAGGAATGTATGGTATTTTTAGTATAGCTGGACATGCTAAAAACAGAAGAGACACATAGTCTGCTGACCCTAGATAACACACAAACAGGAGAACGCATTAAGCTGAGTGCAGGGAAAAAGCAAGGGTCTTGTCATCATTATAATCTGACGTTAAGCAGATATGGGCGTTATTGGGCTGAACAAGCAGGATGCACAGATTGGGATGTAACTTTATTTGCATGTAGGATGGACTGAGGTTGTATGTGTATAAATCTGAGCGGGTGCCCTGAAAAAGGTGTGTGATCCGCGGACCACTCCGGCTTGCGATACTTTTGTATTAAAAGTCTATTGATTTTCACAAAGTTCTTGATTGCGTCATATTTGAACCGATTTTCCACGACAGACTTGGCAAGCTTTGCCAGGAGTGACAGGGACCGAGGCGTTCTTGGCTGACGGCGGGGTCTTTTGGACGATCTGGCAAACAAGGGTGGCCACCCAACTATAACAAGGTAAGCAAAGAGCTTACTATAGTTGAAATGTTTACGTAGATTGCTTCAGAGATCCTGTCTCAGCAGGAGGAACGTCAAGTAGGTCTCTCTCTCAAGTTTCCTAAAAACTATAGAAACGAAAGAACTTTTTGAAATTCAATGAATTTGCATGTGTGTGTAAGCTTGGGAATTGTATAAGCAAATACGAATGTGCATGCATGTCTAGTGAGTAAGTAGGCGGGGGCTGTGAACTTCGCTGGTGTCGGGTGTGGGATTCGGCATGTTCGGGCGCAGGGCTACAGCTGCCTGCTTATATGGTTAAGTAGTTAGAAAAATCCTGTAATACCGCTTCAATAACGTTAGTAGAAGGGCTGAATGGACAGGTTACTTTCTCTAAGAGAATAGAGATCTGAATAAATAAGTAGTTAGATAAATACCCATGGCTACCGCTCTGAAAAGAGATCTGAACGGATGAGTATTTAAAACACAGGAAGAACGCTGGCCTGATTGTGCGACGTTCAACTGAAAAAGGAAATCCTGCGAATATAAAACGCTCCGCCTAGCTAAACGGGGGTTTATAAATCAGTAGGTCGCGCCACGATATTGCTCTAACGTAGAATAAAGATCAATACGGGGTGGATGAATAGGATATGAAGACAAGCTGATCCGATTAGACAGTAGTCTTGTCATATCGCAGAAATCCGATCAGCCTAGACTTATGTTGTGGAAGTGAATTAAGTCCAGAGAGAGAGACTGTTTTGTTTTTAGGTAAAAACAAAAGGATTGAATGAATGAATGAAAATAAACGAATGAATGAGAAGAATGCTGTAATATAATTCTGTATGAGGATAAAACAGTAGTAATAAGGACAGGTTGTGTGTGTTTAGACAGAACGTCCAGAAGAGGGAGTGCGCAGCCCTCCTGTGACAGAGTATAAAGTTGAAGAAGGGTGCTTTTGACTTCTTCTGACTGGCCAAAAGTGATCCTCTATCACAGTTTAATACATTTACAGAGTGATCCATATCATAGTTTAACTGCTATTAGGCAAAGGGAACGAAATTAAGGAACATCAAAGTAAAATAAGTTATAAGCGAGGATAAAAACACTGATGTGATAAAGTGGTAAGCGATTGCAGTAAGAATGATAAAAAGGTGTCAAAACAAATAATAAATAAAAATAATTAAAGAGGCATTAACCGAATAGTATAATACGAATAGAACAGTGTGTAACAGAAGAGAAAGCAGAATCGACAATAAACTGAAATTATACTATAACGTTAAAACAAATCTAGGTTAGTTAAGATAAAGAGTGATAAATAAGTGAAATCCAGGACACATTAAGAATTCATAAACAGTGTAAACAGAGTAAGAGGAAAAAACAGGCGCTAGTCACTCTGTGTTCGCAGAAACTAAGGTCTAAAAATAGCCTGAAGGGCAGAGAGGGGTGCGAAATATTGTGGCAAGAAAGGAAAGAAAGAGAGGCTTGCCTCATTAATAAATTGACCATAGGATCAAACAACAAGAATATAGAGTAGAGATAAGAAGTATAGACAATATAAATAAATAAAGGTAGAATAAATCAAATAAGACGTTAGGCATATTATCTTAAAAATTGATTAGAACTGTAATAACAGACCAAACCAAACAAATAAAATGAATAGAACACCAGTAGAGATCTTAGGGGCAAGACATCCCTTGAGCAAAGAAGAAATAATAAAAACTTCCGTAAAATGGGAGAAACGCACAAGAAAGCTAACCACCAAATGGCCAGCGGTGGGAACATTGGATGTCTCTGTGTGTGAGGAAATGGAGACACTGATAAAGAACTACAAACCCAAAAGAACAAGAGGCAAAAAAGGAGAAATAAACGAGAAAGAGAGAATGAAATAATAAAAATGTTCAAAGAAGAAGGAACAGGTTTGTTAATAAAAAACATGAAAGCGGCAAGAGAAATGCTGAAGAAAGATGACAAAACAACGAAGGAAAAGGAGTGGGAGATTAACCCACCACCTTATTCCAATGGGCAATTTCCAGTGATAACTGGACACGTGGAAATAAGGGGTGAAGTAGAAATGACTGAAGAAGGAGAAGAGGCTGTCACGCATGGGGCAACATGTGCATCCTCTCACTCAACGGACAGAAAAAAGAAAATGACTGAAAAATCTGAGCACAGAAGAAGGTTTCAATTGTTATGCAGGCTTGAGAAAACCCTGGCCACAATGGAAACAGTAAGGAAGAATACTTTAGGAAAGGTTTGGAAATATTAGCAGAGTTCCAAGCAGAACAGAGTCTTAGTGATTCAGGAGAGGAAGAAGTGGAGAGCGGCAGATACAATAGAAATGAAAAGGAATTAGAAGATCAAAGGTCAAAGCTACCGGAGGAATGTGAAGGACTGGAATTTGAACTAGGAATAAGTGAGGGAAGGCAACAGCGAAGGGATAAGGATTCAGCCTGGGATACACATGAGGACATGAGATGTGAGTCTGCAGAAAACTATCTTGGGGCTCGTAGAAAAGTGTCAGAAAAAGAACCTGGGTTCTGTGCAAAACAGTTCCCGATTCTGATAAAAGGCACTCAGGGACACTATACACCGTGGGCTACACAGGACCTGGAGGGGTTGGTTGCCCGTCTGCCAGATCTACATGAAGGGGCGGGTAAATGGATCAGAAACTTTGAAGAACATACTGTGGGGAAATTACTGGCGGTGGGCGACATAAGGGCACTACTGGCCAGGGTGACGAGCATGCGTACTATGGGAGAGATTATGCAGGACGGGGGCATCAATGGCGTAAATGGGGGAGTGATAAATGATGGATTAATGTTCAACGCATATAGACCAGCCATCTGGCGAGCCTTAAGAGCAGCATATCCAACAAAAGTGGATCCCAGAGCACTAAAGGGTGAAGCTATCGGGGCCACAGAAAAGCCATCCACCTACCTACATGGACAGTTGAAAAGGTGGAGGATGGAAACAGAACAAGACCCTGAGGGTAATGAACTAATGACAACTATGTTCCGGAATTCAGTAATAGAAGCCATGCCCCAGCCAGTAAAGAGCAGGCTGGAGGATGTGGTGGGAATTACATCAAAACCCTACAGGGCATTCTGTGACTATGTGGTCCATGCAGTAGAGAAACACAGAAAGGATGAACAGAGACTGATGGATCAAGGAAGAGACATTCAGAGAAGACTGACCCAGCTGCAGTTGGATGAACTAACCAACAAAGGAAAGAAGAAAGTCCAGGCTGCTGTCACGACCCCTGAGAACACATGGTCAGGGTCTAATCAACGGAACTAGGGATGCCCAGGGAATCCTAAAGGGGAGGGTCAGTTTCCAATATTAACAACAAAGGCTGACCAGGAACCTATACTGCAGGTTCAGATAGAAAATAGAGGCACGCCCATGATGATAGATACTGGAGCCACTTACACATGTGTGAGTCCAAATTATGCCTCTCATCTCCCCATGTCAGGTAAATATGCCAAAACAATAGGATTCTCGGGAAATACGCAGTTAATTCCAATGACCGCTCCAGTTCGTCTAACAACTTGCACTAAATCTATCATAATTCCAATCTTAGTGTCATATCAAACACCGATTAATCTACTAGGAAGAGATGCACTATGCAAGATGGGTTTACAAATCAAATGTTCCCCTGATGGAGTAATAAATGAAAGAACAGGATTACAATTACCGGTGATGAGTACAGAAGGAACGGCTAATGTATATTGGCTAGAGGCATTGAATCAGATGTAGATAGAACTGTAAGGAAGTGGGGTAAATTCATCCAGGCCCAAATACCTAAAGCAGTTAGAGCAAAATCTGAATATCATTGCACACTGCAATTTGACCCACACCAGGACCCATTATTAGAACAACTTTGGGTTATGGGGGCAAATGGAAGGAAAGCACCTATAATGTCTCAGTGTATAGTCATTGGAAAGCAGGAGCCGCAATGGACGTGATGGACGGAGACGGGTCTGAATTTGGCAGGAATGGTTCAATGTCTCTGACTCTGTCCCTCACATCTAATTGCTGGTAAATCAGGGTTACACATCTAAAGATCTAGGATCAATGATGAAGGAAGTTAGGGAAAAGAAATGGGCTAAAACAGACAATCCACTAATCTTTCATTCAAAAGATAAATCATTATCAAAATAGTTACCACTACTATGTTGATTGGTGATCCAAGGGAGGTAGAGGTTAGTACAGGCCAGCAGGTAATGTTAGGAGATGGGCTAGGATTAATTAGTGAACTTAGAGCAGAAATTGAGAAAATTGTACCAACCAAGGTATGGTCGCAGCACGATACGGACGTCGGATTAGTTAAATCTGCTAGTCCTGTTTGTGTAAAAATAAAACCCGATGCCAAACTTCCATGGAAAACCCAGTATTCTATGAAGCCTGAGGCTGAAGAAGGAATACGTTGACAATAGAAGGACTGCTCAGGGCAGGTGTATTGATAGAGATGCCCAGTTGTTGCAATACACCCTTGTTACCTGTTCTTAAAGCCGATGGTAAAAAATGGAGACTGGTCCATGACTTAAGAGCTGTAAATGACATAGCTCAGGATTGTCCTGCTGAAGTCCCAAACCCTCACACGCTGTTGACCAATGTTCCCCCGGATGCCAAATACTTTACGGTTATTGACCTATGTGGAGCGTTTTTTAGTGTACCCCTGGCAGAGGAGTGCAGACATTTGTTTGCGTTTAGATATTGGGGTAAAACTCTGTCTTATACTAGAACGCCACAAGGCTTTAAGCACAGTCCGCATTTTTTCAATCAGATATTGAGAGCTGATTTGGAGGAATTAATATTAGATGGCACACTGATTCAATATGTGGATGACCTGTTGAGCTGTGCCTCAACTTTGGAACAATGTCATTCAGACTCACTAAAAGTACTGTAGCGACTAGCTGAGGGGGGACACAAAGTCTCTAGAACAAACTACAGTACTGTCAACCTCAAGTTGAGTACTTAGGGAGAACAATAGCTCATGGGACTAAAGCAATAGCTCCAGGACAACTAGAAGGTATTAGTAAAGCACCCTTGCCACAAACAGTAGCTCAAATGATGACCTTTTTGGGAATGACAGGGGTCAGTTCAGATTGGATAGAAGAGTATGTAGTCAAAACAGCTCCCCTGAGGGAAATAATGAAAGAAGCTGGACAGCTTAATCTAAGAGCAAGACTAGATTGGAACACTGATGCGTTGGTTGCTTTCGAAACACTTAAAACAGAAATGCAAACAGCACCAGCTCTAGCAACCCCAGATTACACCAAACCATTCTTGTTATACGTAGCAAACAGATGCAACAACTATGCAGCAGCGATTCTTATGCAAGAAACATGTAGTGGTAGGAAGAAACAACCTATTGCCTATTACAGCTCTAAACTAGATCCGGTAGCCCAGGGATACCCACCGTGTTATCAAGGATTGGCAGCGTTGCATTATGCATATGACAAAGCGTCAACGATAACCATGGGGTACCCCGTGATTATCAGCACTCATCATAAAATAGTGGAGTTGATAGAGCAGGGAAAATTTGTGCTAACTAATGCAAGGACGATGGATTATATGAGCTTGCTCACGTATCCAGACGTTCTCATTAAAAGATGTAGCACTGTGAATCCAACAGAAAGGATTCCATTTGATTTTGAAGGAGATGCACACGATTGTGTAGCCGAGGCTTTAACATTTACCAAATTACGCCCTGACTTAGAATCAATTCCGTTAATAGATCGAGAGGGAGATAATCTGGAAAGTTACTTTGTAGATGGTTCTTGCTTTAAAGATTATACAGGTAATCATGCAGGGTTTGCGGTAGTCAAGCAAGAGGGGAAAGCTTTCACTGAGGAAATATTAGAACATTGTCCTCAACCTTGCTCGGCCCAGTTAGCTGAACTACAGGCTCTGACTGCAGCATGTGTGCTAGGAAGAGGTCAAACGGTTCATATCTATACTGATTCCGCTTATGCATGTCATTTGTTTGGTGCAGTTTGGAAACAGAGAGGTTTTAACCTCTTAAGACTCTAGGGGCAGTATTTCATTTTTGGATAAAAAGACGTGCCCGTTTTAAGCGCAATATTTTGTCACGAAAAGATGCTCGAATATGCTTGGAATTGATAGTTTTGGAAAGAAGACAGTCTTACGTTTCCAGAAATGCAAAGATTTTCACTGTGAGTCCCTTAGAACAAATGTTTCGGGCAAAACCAAGATGTATGACCGACCAGGAAATGCACAGGATTTCTGAGGCTACGTTTTCCATGATCGCCTTATATGGCTGTGAATGCGACAGGAATGAACAGACACTTTATCTTGTTTCCCCAAGGTCTCTGCAGCATTGTGACGTATTTGTAGGCATATCATTGGAAGATTGACCATAAGGGACTACATTTACCAGGTGTCCCGCTTGGTGTCTGCGTGGCAATCGGTGCGCAAAAGTCAGGTCCCGGTATTTTTCCATTCAAATCTCAGAACAAACCAGGCTACAAGGACGGTGCTTTCAATGGAGAGAAATATGACAAACCACCTTCAGGATTGATTCAAACAACGTTTTCCATGTTTCAGTCGATATTATGGAGTTAATTCGGAAAAAAGTTCGACATGTAGGTGACTGAATTTTCGGTTAGTTTCGGTAGCCATATGCATAGTAACAAAAGGGAACGATGTGTCCTACACAAGAATCTTTCAGGAAAAACTGGACATCTGCTATGTAACTGAGAGTCTCCTCATTGAAACATCTGAAGTTCTTCAAAGGTAAATTATTTTATTTGATTCCTTGGCTGGTTTTTGTGAATATGTTGCGTGCTAAATGCTAACGCTAATGCTAAGCTAGCTATCACCACTCTTACACAAATTAGTGATTTTCTCTGGTTCTAAAGCATATTTTGAAAATCTGAGACGACAGGATTGTTAAGAAAAGGATAAGCTTGAGAACAGGCATATTTCATTTGCGATTTTTAGAAATCGCTAACGTTGCGTTATGCTAATGAGTTTGAGGCTGTAGTTACGCTACCGCATACGGGTTTGGTCGGACTATGAGGTTAAAAAGAGCGATGGAACTCCCATCCAACATCACGCACAAATTGTTAAATTAATGACAGCATTAATGTACCCTCGGAAACTAGCAATAATCAAATGACAAGCGCACAAAAAAGGCAATGATTTTGTAATTAGGGGCAATAATGCAGCAGATGAAGCTGCCAAAAAAGCATCCAAATGTATTGTCCCAATTCTCATTGCACCATTGATGGACATGGTTGCTATTGCACCTATTACATCTCCTGCTGAGCTAATTCAAATTCAGGCTCATGCTGGAATAACTGAACAAAATACCTGGCTATAGAGGGGGGCCTCTGTTGATTAGACATGGGATATGGAGAACACATGAGGGTGCCATACTAGCCACCACCACTCTCTTAGCGCTACTGATTAATGATGCACATGATATTGATCATTGTGCAAGGGGGGAGGTGATAAAGAAAATAAAATAACAAGGTTTTTGGTCACCTTATCTACAGGCAACAGTAGATGAGATTTTGTCAAAATGTGAAATATGTCCAAAAAACAACATACATAAAGGTATAACTACACCAGACACCTGTAGGTCACATACCGGTTCCAGAAGGTCCGTTTAGACACATCGTGATGGACTATGTAGACATGATCAACCTATACGGGGTAAAAGGTACATGTTAGTTATCATAGACAGGTTCAGTAGATGGGTAGAAGCAATACCATCGGTGGATCAGGGGTCAGGAACAGTGGTAAAATTCTTATCAACAGAAGTAATTCCCAGGTTTGTGATTCCGTCCGAAATTAGCTCAGACAATGGTTCGGCGTTTATACAAAAAGTTGTAAAAACAATAAAACAGCAGCTAAGGATGAAACAAAGGCTGGGATGTGTCTATCATCCCCAATCGCAGGGGATGGTTGAAAGAGTGAACCGGACCCTGAAAAACAAGATAACAAAGATCTGTAGATCTACAGGACTCAATTGGGTGGATGCTTTGCCGCTTGCACTAATGAGTTGTCGCATGGAAACTAACAGAAACATGCACCTCTCGCCGCATGAAATGCTTATGGGTCGACCCATGCCAATACCAATGTTAGGAGGACTGTATAAAGGTCCCTCCTTAGATATATTGCAAAGTGTATTGAAATCGTATGTGATGTATCTAACCAAAATACACAAAGCCATATACTTACAGGAGAAAAAGATGGTGCCAGAGCCGGGTCCAGAAGGACCTCTCCCAGTGGTACCAGGAGATCTGGTCTACGTTCGAGTGTTCCGAAGGAAGTGGGATCAGCCGAGGAGAGAATCAAATCAAATCAAATTTATTTATATAGCCCTTCGTACATCAGCTGATATCTCAAAGTGCTGTACAGAAACCCAGCCTAAAACCCCAAACAGCAAACAATGCAGGTGTAAAAGCACGGTGGCTAGGAAAAACTCCCTAGAAAGGCCAAAACCTAGGAAGAAACCTAGAGAGGAACCAGGCTATGTGGGGTGGCCAGTCCTCTTCTGGCTGTGCCGGGTAGAGATTATAACAGAACATGACCAAGATGCTCAAATGTTCATAAATGACCAGCATGGTCGAATAATAATAAGGCAGAACAGTTGAAACTGGAGCAGCAGCACAGTCAGGTGGACTGGGGACAGCAAGGAGTCATCATGTCAGGTAGTCCTGGGGCACGGTCCTAGGGCTCAGGTCCTCCGAGAGAGAGAGAAAGAAAGAGAGAATTAGAGAGAGCATATGTGGGGTGGCCACACAGAGAAGGACCCAACGAGGTGGCAACAGCCACAAACACGGCCGTCCAAGTGAAAGGAAGCAAGACGTGGTATCATCTCAACCACTGCACCAGAGTCCCGACAGAGAGAAGGATACAACCCTACAGAGATGAGGACACAGAGGATGCTGATTCACCAGGCGGGAGCCCGGAGGGAGCAGGAGCAGCGGAAACGATCAAAACGCCAGAGAGGAATCAAGAAAATGGCAGACCAGATACAAACCAAGATATGAAGAGTGCGCCAACTAACGTACTCAGAAGGAGCACCAGGGGAAAAGAGCCTGAAAAGTAAAGAGACAAACAATCAAAGCCTCCTCCAGTATGGCCAGAAAGCCCAGAAGTGGGGGGGGGGGGTAACATGTCTGCTACTCCTGACGATATACCTGTTGGGGCAGACTTTGTTGACGGAAGCCCTCTACAGTGGGACCCCGAGGGAACATCTCTTCCCTGAAATGGACGCCGTCTCAGATGGAAGCCCAATTCGGCCTGAGGAGGGAACAACAGACGAAGAGAGTGGAGAAGAAACCTCACCAGGAACAACAGACGAAGAGAGTGGAGGAGAAACCCTGCCAAGAGCAGAAGGGGAGACCTCGCAAGGAGGAACAGGAGTCCTACAAGATGACAGAAATTGTGGGGGATTTCCCCACAATTGACTTTTCAGCTCTTACCTGGTCACCATAATGAACAATTGAAAGTAGGACCACAAAAGAACATTGACAATGACAGAGTAAGAACAACCGAGGACAATGCGAAGTTGATGCACGCACTCACGATCAAGATAAATTATAAAAGCAGGAAGAGACGAGAGGAACCTGTCGAACGAGGTAAAAAGACAGGATTTTTTGACAGGTTTAAATGTTATGTTCCGCCACAACTTCTAACAGAACCAGGGGAACAGAGGACAGTTTCGGTATGCAAGAAGAAACCCCCACCAGAGGAGCCACTCTGTGGATGGACGCATCATATAACAAAGGGAGAAGCTGTTTGGGACCCCAAAGGGTGTGACCTGGGAGTAACCAAATATGAGGAAGGCTGGGAGTTTAGCATAAATGAGATAACACCAGCAGAGGGTGAAGAATTTGTAATTGAAATAGCAAGAACAGGACTAAGTGAAGGGAACAGTATGAAATATGTCAAATTGGGTCCTACGCCAGCACCTGAACGAGAACAGCTGGTGACAACCAAAGCAACGACAACAACGGTGGCAGCTGCTGTAACGACCACAGCAACTACCACTAAGATGACATCAACTGCTCTTACCAAGCAGACCACGGTAACCACAAAGAAACCTGACACATCAGAGACAAAAGTATTCTTTAATTACATTGTTTATCTCCATCTGGACCAACTCATGTTTTAATATAGAGCTATTAAGCTTTTTAAGGTTGGAAGATATGCAAGAAAACATGAGAGTATTGTTGCCAAGACCAGGAGAGCTGAAGAAGAAAGTGTAATTACAAAGATCACCTGTCTTGTTCAAAAGCCTGTTGAAAGTCTTTCAGAGGAGGATGAATCTGTTCTGTTTGATCTACAACACCAGTTGGATGATATGTATAAACTGAAAGCAGACGGAACCTTAGTCAGATGTAGGTAGAAATGGAGGAGGATGAACACAATTAATCTAGTTTTTTTTCAGTTAAGAAAAACACCTCTAAAAATAATACAATTCAGCAATTAAATATGACTGGTCTCATCACAAATGACCCCACATTAATCTCCATCTTTAGTTGCATCTTCTACAGTATTGCGAGGTGTCCTCATCTTCTACAGTATTGTGAGGTGTCCTCATCTTCTACAGTATTGTGAGGTGTCCTCATCTTCTACAGTATTGTGAGGTGTCCTCATCTTCTACAGTATTGTGGGGTGTCCTCATCTTCTACAGTATTGTGAGGTGTCCTCATCTTCTACAGTACTGTGAGGTGTCCTCATCTTCTACAGTATTGTGAGGTGTCCTCATCTTCTACAGTATTGTGAGGTGTCCTCATCTTCTACAGTATTGTGAGGTGTCCTCATCTTCTACAGTATTGTGAGGTGTCCTCATCTTCTACAGTATTGTGAGGTGTCCTCATCTTCTACAGTATCGTGAGGTGTCCTCATCTTCTACAGTATTGTGAGGTGTCCTTATCTTCTACAGTATTGTGAGGTGTCCTCATCTTCTACAGTATTGTGAGGTGTCCTCATCTTCTACAGTATTGTGGGGTGTCCTCATCTTCTACAGTATTGTGAGGTGTCCTCATCTTCTACAGTACTGTGAGGTGTCCTCATCTTCTACAGTATTGTGAGGTGTCCTCATCTTCTACAGTATTGTGAGGTGTCCTCATCTTCTACAGTATTGTGAGGTGTCCTCATCTTCTAGAGTATTGTGAGGTGTCCTCATCTTCTACAGTATTGTGAGGTGTCCTCATCTTCTACAGTATTGTGAGGTGTCCTCATCTTCTACAGTATTGTGAGGTGTCCTCATCTTCTACAGTATTGTGAGGTGTCCTCATCTTCTACAGTATTGTGAGGTGTCCTCATCTTCTACAGTATCGTGAGGTGTCCTCATCTTCTACAGTATTGTGAGGTGTCCTCATCTTCTACAGTATTGTGAGGTGTCCTCATCTTCTACAGTATTGTGAGGTGTCCTCATCTTCTACAGTATTGTGAGGTGTCCTCATCTTCTACAGTATTGTGAGGTGTCCTCATCTTCTACAGTATTGTGAGGTGTCCTCATCTTCTACAGTATTGTGAGGTGTCCTCATCTTCTACAGTATTGTGAGGTGTCCTCAACTCTTTGTTGTGATTGTCCGGGGGATGTGAAATCAGTTGGTGAGGCTGACAGGGAACAGTGTGATGAAACCCTGTTATAGTTCAACACATCATTTATTCTATTGAACAACTAGAAAATAATACGTCTCCTGGGACTGATGGTGTATCTGCTGAGTTTAACACAACTCTTTACAGAACAGTTAGTCCCGTTTCTGTTGGTCTTTTCTGAAAGCATTGTAAATAATGCTCTCCCTCCCAGTTTGACTCCAGGTCTGATTACATTGTAAATAATGCTCTCCCTCCCATTTTGACTCCAGGTCTGATTACATTGTAAATAATGCTCTCCCTCCCAGTCTGACTCCAGGTCTGATTACATTGTAAATAATGCTCTCCCTCCCAGTTTGACTCCAGGTCTGATTACATTGTAAATAATGCTCTCCCTCCCAGTCTGACTCCAGGTCTGATTACATTGTAAATAATGCTCTCCCTCCCAGTTTGACTCCAGGTCTGATTACATTGTAAATAATGCTCTCCCTCCCAGTCTGACTCCAGGTCTGATTACATTGTAAATAATGCTCTCCCTCCCAGTCTGACTCCAGGTCTGATTACATTGTAAATAATGCTCTCCCTCCCAGTTTGACTCCAGGTCTGATTACATTGTAAATAATGCTCTCCCTCCCAGTTTGACTCCAGGTCTGATTACATTGTAAATAATGCTCTCCCTCCCAGTCTGACTCCAGGTCTGATTACATTGTAAATAATGCTCTCCCTCCCAGTTTGACTCCAGGTCTGATTACATTGTAAATAATGCTCTCCCTCCCAGTTTGACTCCAGGTCTGATTACATTGTAAATAATGCTCTCCCTCCCAGTCTGACTCCAGGTCTGATTACATTGTAAATAATGCTCTCCCTCCCAGTCTGACTCCAGGTCTGATTACATTGTAAATAATGCTCTCCCTCCCAGTTTGACTCCAGGTCTGATTACAATGTAAATAATGCTCTCCCTCCCAGTTTGACTCCAGGTCTGATTACATTGTAAATAATGCTCTCCCTCCCAGTTTGACTCCAGGTCTGATTACATTGTAAATAATGCTCTCCCTCCCAGTTTGACTCCAGGTCTGATTACATTGTAAATAATGCTCTCCCTCCCAGTTTGACTCCAGGTCTGATTACATTCAACCATAAGCCTAAGAAAGACTTGCTTCTCCTCGATAATTGGCATCCAGTCTGTCTGCTCAACGACTACAAATATTAGCTTCTATATTTGCAAAAATAATGAAAGCAATATTGGACGTAATTACAGAGGAGACCCAATCTGGCCTCGTGAGGAATAGACATATGTTACAGACTGTGTGATAGACATATGTTACAGACTGTGTGATAGACATATGTTACAGACTGTGTGATAGACATATGTTACAGACTGTGTGATAGACATATGTTACAGACTGTGTGATAGACATATGTTACAGACTGTGTGATAGACATATGTTACAGACTGTGTGGTAGACATATGTTACAGACTGTGTGATAGACATATGTTACAGACTGTGTGATAGACATATGTTACAGACTGTGTGATAGACATATGTTACAGACTGTGTGATAGACATATGTTACAGACTGTGTGATAGACATATGTTACAGACTGTGTGATAGACATATGTTACAGACTGTGTGATAGACATATGTTACAGACTGTGTGAATCCCTCTATCTGCAATATTCCACTTAAGGAAAATGTAACATACCTTGGGATTACCATATCTAAGGATCAACAGAAAATATGCTCATTCAATCTGTGTACTTATTATTGAAGAAAACTAAAAGAACTTGAACCAATGGTTGCAGAGGGATTTATCCTTGAAAGGTTGAGTGTTGCTTTCTAAAGATGAAGTTATTTACAGATCTACTTCCAGATCTACTTCCAGATCTACTTCCAGATCTACTTTCAGATCTACTTCCAGATCTACTTCCAGATCTACGTACAGATCTACGTACAGATCTACTTGCAGATCTACTTAGTTCCTGAATTAAGTTTTGAGATTATGCTGCAGGATTTAGAGGTAATTTGTGGTTTAGTACATTACCCTGCTTGACTGCTTATTGCTTTGTTCCACACCACCACAAGGGGGAGGTAGAGCACTGACTATGCTCTTGGATTCCAAGGCGCTAATTTGTCTAATGTAGCTGACAGTGAATGAATGGGCTGATGTAGCTGACAGTGAATGAATGGGCTGATGTAGCTGACAGTGAATGAATGGGCTGATGTAGCTGACAGTGAATGAATGGGCTGATGTAGCTGACAGTGAATGAATGGGCTGATGTAGCTGACAGTGAATGAATGGGCTGATGTAGCTGACAGTGAATGAATGGGCTGCATAAACCAAACAGAAACTGATAATTGTGCACAACTTCAAAACTTTATTTCAATGAACTGAATGATGAGGATGAAGAAGGTGATTGAATTTAGAACAGGGTAAGAATTGCTATTCCTCTGTCCTGCACTTGTTTGTTCAGGAGAACTGTACCTGTGGGAAATGACAAACTGTTGTTACACTGAGGTTGTGATTCTAAGAGAAACTAAAATGACCTGGTTGTCATGTATTATAGTCTCTAAAAGGAAACATATTACCACCGTCTCTTATTGTCCTTTCATAATGCATCCTGATTTACACAGTTATTATTATTATTAGATATTCTCACAGAACAGATTTGCACTAATGAAAAATGCCCCTTAGATATGAATTCGGAGGGCAGAATGTTATATATTAAAGCATCAGACTAAATCACTAAAGGCTTCAGTCATACAGAAGCTGTTTGCAGCCCAGTCCCTACATCTTGACCACAAAATAGGGAAAGAGGTTGACCAGATGCTTTTCAACTTCATCTGGGAAAATCACACACATTATATCAGGACATCTGTCGTTATGAACATTTAGTTGATTTTACTATAAATAATACTAATAATACTTTAAAGATACATTGGGAAAAACATTTCTTAAAGAATCCAACTTCAATTTGGAATTTCATCCCTCATTATATCTTCTCCCGTTTTGGTGACTTCAATTTTGTGTTACTTTGTAACTACTTTGTGACCTGCCCTCCTAGAGAGTTCTCCATAGTCTCTGATGCTGTTCCATCTGGAACTCATGTTATTTAGAGGTGTAACCAGACCTCACCTTGTTGACCTACCCTCCTAGAGAGTTCTCCATAGTCTCTGATGCTGTTCCATCTGGAACTCATGTTATTTAGAGGTGTAGCCAGACCTCACCTTGTTGACCTGCCCTCCTAGAGAGTTCTCCATAGTCTCTGATGCTATTCCATCTGGAACTCTCATGTTATTTAGAGGTGCAGCCAGACCTCACCTTGTTGACCTGCCCTCCTAGAGAGTTCTCCATAGTCTCTGATACTATTCCATCTGGAACTCTCATGTTATTTAGAGGTGCAGCCAGACCTCACCTTGTTGACCTGCCCTCCTAGAGAGTTCTCCATAGTCTCTGATGCTGTTCCATCTGGAACTCATGTTTTTTAGAGGTGCAGCCAGACCTCACCTTGATGACCTACCCTCCTAGAGAGTTCTCCATAGTCTCTGATGCTATTCCATCTGGAACTCATGTTTTTTAGAGGTGCAGCCAGCCTCACCTTCTTGACCTACCTTCGCTTAATCCAGTTGACTCTCCAATAGGGAAACTGTTTCTCTCCTTGCTCCCTCAGAACAACAGATCTATACCTGCTTTATTTCAAAGGGAGATTGTATCCATTCCTTATGTCACAACTTACTGGAATACATTTGCCAATAAAGTCTGGTTATTACCATTTAAATACCTTCTTCTTAATTTGATTGCTTTTCTGATTTTCGTGACCAACATGAGCTTTGCATAATGCTATGCTAGGCTATCAATAAACTTACACAAATGCTTACTTCTATTAACAACCCCACCACTAGGAGGTGTCCACATGGTCTGATAAACACTCCTAACAACCCCACCACTAGGAGGTGTCCACATGGTCTGATGAACACTCCTAACAACCCCACCACTAGGTGGTGTCCACATGGTCTGATAAACACTCCTAACAACCCCACCACTAGGAGGTGTCCACATGGTCTGATAAACACTCCTAACAACCCCACCACTAGGAGGTGTCCACATGGTCTGATAAACACTCCTAACAACCCCACCACTAGGAGGTGTCCACATGGTCTGATAAACACTCCTAACAACCCCACCACTAGGAGGTGTCCACATGGTCTGATAAACACTCCTAACAACCCCACCACTAGGAGGTGTCCACATGGTCTGATTAACACTCCTAACAACCCCACTATTGACTAGATTGACTAGTGGTTAGAGTGGTGGCTCAGTAACTGGTATGGTCAGGTAGACTAGTGGTTAGAGTGGTGGGTCAGTAACTGGTATGGTCAGATAGACTAGTGGTTAGAGTGGTGGGTCAGTAACTGGTATGGTCAGATAGACTAGTGGTTATAGTGTTGGGTCAGTAACTGGTATGGTCTGGTAGACTAGTGGTTAGAGTTGTGGGTCAGTAACTGGTATGGTCTGGTAGACTAGTGGTTAGAGTTGTGGGTCAGTAACTGGTATGGTCAGATAGACTAGTGGTTAGAGTGGTGGGTCAGTAACTGGTATGGTCAGATAGACTAGTGGTTAGAGTGTTGGGTCAGTAACTGGTATGGTCTGGTAGACTAGTGGTTAGAGTTGTGGGTCAGTAACTGGTATGGTCAGATAGACTAGTTGTTAGAGTTGTGGTGGTCAGATAGACTAGTGGTTATTGTGATGGGTCAGTAACTGGTATGGTCAGATAGACTAGTGGTTAGAGTGGTGGGTCAGTAACTGGTATGGTCAGAGAGACTAGTGGTTAGAGTTGTGGGTCAGTAACTGGTATGGTCAGATAGACTAGTGGTTATAGTGTTGGTTCAGTAACTGGTATGGTCAGATAGACTAGTGGTTAGAGTGTTGGGTCAGTGTGACGACCCTCCCACTCTTGTCTGCCGTATTCTGTCTTTGTTCTTGTTTCCTTATTAGGATGCCGGTGGGCGGAGTTGGGAGGGTCGTCAGCTACATGGGAAACACCTGGGCCAGGTGTCTCCCAGGATAAATAGACCTCTTCCACATTCATGGAGGAGACTCTCTCCATGCAGACACCCTTTGTAGATTGTGTTGTGGTTCTTGGTGGCCGTTTGTTTGTTTGTTTGCTTTGCTTTGTTGCAAGCAGGAAACTAGTTCTGGACCAACCAGAAATGTGACATGTCTGTTTGACAGTTACCCTGAAAGATGCATGTGTGAACTATCTTGTCATCTCTTTGGCTAACCACATTGGAACATTCTAGTCTTGAAGGACATGAACTGGCAGAACAGGTTTCAGCAAAGAATGGAGTCATTGTTTTCAGGAAGGTGTAACCATGCCGATGGGGGGGGGGACAGGAGGCAGACTAAGTGCAAGGGCAGCCACCTGAACTACTGTCCTACAAAGACAAACAGCCACCTGAACTACTGTCCTACAAAGACAAACAGCATCTACACAAACAGCCACCTGAACTCCTGTCCTACAAAGACAAACAGCATCTACACAAACAGCCACCTGAACTACTGTCCTACAAAGACAAACAGCCACCTGAACTACTGTCCTACAAAGACAAACAGCCACCTGAACTACTGTCCTGCAAAGACAAAGAGCATCTACACAAACAGCCACCCGAACTACTGTCCTACAAAGACAAACAGCATCTACACAAACAGCCACCTGAACTACTGTCCTACACAATGTAGTTGTGTTGTCATGTTGTATTGTAGTAACACTCAACTGTATTTAATGGTGTTATGTAGTTGTGTTGTCATGTTGTATTGTAGTAACCCTCAACTGTATTTAATGGTGTTATGTAGTTGTGTTGTCATGTTGTATTGTAGTAGCCCTCAACTGTATTTAATGGCGTTATGTAGTTGTGTTGTCATGTTGTGAAAGTTGAATTGTAGTAGCCAAATACTTTTTTCTGGTGATGGAGTGAGACACAGACAAGACACAGACACAGCAACAGAATAGGATATGATGGAGAGAGACACCAGACAAGACACAGACACAGCAACAGAAGAATAGGATGTGATGGAGAGAGACACCAGACAAGACACAGAGACAGCAACAGACGACTCAGAGAAAGTGATGGAGAGAGACAGAAGAATAGAGTTCCAGACAGTTGTAGAATGTATGCCAAGGCACATTGTAAGAGCTATAAAGAGAGAGGGAGGGAGAGAGAACAGGCAGAACCTGATATGTAAATGAGCAGAGCAAATGAAAGTAACTTTTGACGACCTGATGATCATTCAGACTCTGTTTCTATTGAGAGATAAAAGGTAAGACGACGATTGTTATGTGTATTCATATAGTTGATGATATTGTTATGTGTATTCATATAGTTGATGATATTGTTATGTGTATTCATATAGTTGATGATATTGTTATGTGTATTCATATAGTTGATGATATTGTTATGAGTATTCATATAGTTGATGATATTGTTATGTGTATTCATATAGTTGATGATATTGTTATGTGTATTCATATAGTTGATGATATTGTTATGTGTATTCATATAGTTGATGATATTGTTATGTGTATTCATATAGTTGATGATATTGTTATGTGTATTCATATAGTTGATTATATTTTTGGTGGACAGTGTTATAATAGTCCTACTCTCCTTAAAATGTTTTTGATATAAATTAGATGCTTGGGGTGAATTGGTTCTGTGCCCATCTGTGTGCCCCAGGGTGATCACTCCTACACTATCTAGAATCTAAAAGGGTTCTTTGGCTGTCCTCATAGGAGAACCCTTTGTAGAACCCTTTTTGGTACTAGGTAGAACCCTTTTGGGTTCCATGAAGAACCCTTTCCACAGAGGGTTCTACATAGAAGCCAGGAGAATTCTACCTCGAACCCAAAAGCGTTCTCCTGTGGGAACAGCCAGAGGATCCGTTTAGAACCCTTTATTCTAAGAGTGTACTGTATCATAGGTCTATAGACCAGGGTGGTCTCCTACTGTATCATAGGTCTGTAGACCAGGGTGATCTCCTATTGTATCATAGGTCTATAGACCAGGGTGATCTCCTACTGTATCATAGGTCTATAGACCAGGGTGATCTCCTACTGTATCATAGGTCTATAGACCAGGGTGATCTCCTACTGTATCATAGGTCTATAGACCAGGGTGATCTCCTACTGTATCATAGGTCTATAGACTTGTCTTCTCAAAACAGGCTTAAAACACAACAAGCAACAAACAATCTCATTTTTATGCTTCTCACTTAGTTGTGTGAAAGAGAGACAAATACATATTGTGGAAAGCCTAATAACAAATTCCACTTCATCAAAACAGGTTGTGTGTATTCAATAGTGCCAACTGTAGAAAAACGTTTTTGTCACGTTGTACAGTGTTTGGAAACTGTAAACTGTTTATGCAACATTTTAAAACCGTTGGCTGTGGAGTAAACTAATGAATACAACCCAGGTTGTAGCCTACGACTCGGCATGTTGATACCTGCCTGATGCTGAAACCTGAACATAGCCTGAGGGGTAAACTATGATACTAGCCAGATATACTGGTTTTCTAAAAATAGCCAGGTTCAGTTAGCTTCACATTCCAGCTCAGACCTCATCCATCAGAATATACAGAACACAACAGAAAATATCTCAATGACTTGACATGTTCTGGTTGTGAATTCAGGCTACAAGGTGAGAATCCTGCCAGGGATTATTGTAAAGTGTGTAGAGACATTCAATGTCTGGTGTAATGTTAGTATAGTGAATGACAGTAAAACACTCCTAACTGTAGATACATTAAATATATGGTGTAATGTTAGTATAGTGAAGTAAAACACTCCTAACAGTAGATAAATTAAATGTCTGGTGTAATGTTAGTATAGTGAAGTAAAACACTCCTAACAGTAGACAAATTAAATGTCTGGTGTAATGTTAGTATAGTGAAGTAAAACACTCCTAACAGTAGATACATTAAATGTCTGGTGTAATGTTAGTATAGTGAATGACAGTAAAACACTCCTAACAGTAGATACATTAAATGTCTGGTGTAATGTTAGTATAGTGAAGTATAACACTCCTAACAGTAGATAAATTAAATGTCTGGTGTAATGTTAGTATAGTGAATGACAGTAAAACACTGCTAACAGTCTACTTCTACTGAGACAGGTTGGTGTCAGTTTAATCATACAACATGGAGCTGACTGGACGTGGTCAAGTCAAAATCAATATATCAATATTCATATATTATAGTTCTACATTTAACATTTCATATGATAATGTAATTATACCATAGTTCCTCTACATTTCATGTGATAATGTAATTGTATCATAGTTCCTCTACATTTCATATGATAATGTAATTGTACCATAGGTCCTCTACATTTCATATGATAATGTAATTGTATCATAGTTCCTCTATAGTGTAGTGGTCCTCTACATTTCATATGATAATGTAATTTTATCATAGTTCCACAATAGTATAGTAATCCTCTACATTTCATATGATAATGTAATTGTATCATAGTTCCTCTACATTTCATATGATAATGTAATTGTATCATAGTTCCTCTATAGTGTAGTGAGCCACGTCACAATTCCAACCAAGTTACCCAATTGGTGCCAATGGCGCGATGCGTAGGTTGTTCACCTTTCACACATGCAACCTGGGTTCGCTTCCCTGCCCTGCTGTTTGCTACATTGGTGTCTGAGACATGCTTTTGTGTGAGCCAGGTAACAATTTAACCCTATTGGTGCAATACGTAGGGTGTTGACCTCCCTGCCAGCTGTTTTCAACTATATTAACAGCACAGGCTGCCTGTAGGGTGTTGACCTCCCTGCCTGCTGTTTTCAACTATATTAACAGCACAGGCTGCCTGTAGGGTGTTGACCTCCCTGCCTGCTGTTTTCAACTATATTAACAACACAGGCTGCCCGACATTCGTTGAACAAAGAGACACAATAATACGAGTGAAAGGATTTTAGGATAATATCAGTAAGTGTTGATTTAGAGTTGTCTTCTGGGTTCAGCCTTCTAGTTGCCTTTATCAACAGGTTGAAATGTAATAAATGACATCACAATGACATGTCCTCAGAGTTGGAAAGATACTACATCTGTACACATTATTTAACATGGTGACATGGTGCTGCTAGTGAAAGAAAACATTAAGAGACAGAATACAGGCGGTGGAGTTTGCACAAAGTTTACGTACAACAATATATTGAACTAGGTAGACTGAGCATAGAGCTAAAGGCTGTAACCACGGGGAAGAAACTGTTCAGATTGGGGTCTATAACATCCAATCACTTAGGTTTACAGCAGCTGACAGTTGCAACTTCATTGCTAATAACTCAAACTTCCTTTTTCAGATAAAGACATCATCTCTGTACAGATGTAGGATCTGAATTTGATCACCCTGTTGCAGGAAAACTAAAACTTGTAGTGTATTTGATGTTTTAAAAGGCTTCTGAAGTTTGTAATTTCCACTTTCCACTTTAAAATGTTAATTATAGTCCACATAATTTTTCTTCTTCAGTAAACTGTCTCAAATTAAGATCCTACATCTGTAGCAAAACACCTGTCTTTCATGTGTTCTCCTTTGACCATTTGACATCTTTTATTTACTGTTGTTTAGGCTGGTTGAATGAGTTGTCTATGAAAGCTACTTCATCTGTAAGAAAACAGACGGCTGCACCAGTGACTGTAAGTTATGTGATTTCCTCATGTGAAATTAAAAGTATGTTTGTAGCCTACGCAGTTATAAAATGGCTGTTGAAACTGTGACACATATTTCTCAGTACATTAGAAGTCAGATAAATGTGTTGAGATGTAGGAAAGATGGGCAAACTCTCGTTGGTCTTGGCTTTCTACACACTATTATAAGGTTAGTCGATGTCAGACATTCAATAGTCAGAGTAGGTTTGAGTTATGATCACTTATCATGCTGACAAACCTGATGGTCTCTGTGAACTGATCTGAACAGGTTTAGACTGGTCATCTATGATATGTAGGTTATATACAGTACATTCTCTGTCCTGCTACTGGTAGGACTATAACATTATGTGAACTGACCTGAACAGGTTTAGACTGGTCATCTATGATATGTAGGTTATATACAGTACATTCTCTGTCCTGCTACTGGTTGGACTATAACATTATGTGAACTGATCTGAACAGGTTTAGGCTATAGCCGTATGTATGTAGGCTATAGCCGTGTTATAGACCTTGATCTGCATTTCACTAACAAACTGCTATTATACATTATAACCTAGTCTACTTTACATAATATAACATCTACACATCACTAACAACCCACTACTATACATTATAACCTAGTCTACTTTACATAATATAACATCTACATATCACTAACAACCCACTACTATACATTATAACCTAGTCTACTTTACATAATATAACATATCACTAACAACCCACTACTATACATTATAACCTAGTCTACTTTACATAATATAACATCTACATATCACTAACAACCCACTACTATACATTATAACCTAGTCTACTTTGCATCTTACTTGATGCAAAAAAAACTTTCTGAATGGATCAATTATTTTCCCCTCAGATCAATCATGTCTGTTTTAGCCCTTCTGTCTATATTCTCAGATACGTTTAGAAAATAACAGATTGACTGAAAGACAATAAATTGTTAATGAATAAAAATAAGTGTGAGACATGGCCTTGTGTTTCTGTACTGTCTATAACTACCTTAACAAACAGTGACTTATTATTATTATTGCTGTACTGTCTATAACTACCTTAACAAACAGTGACTTATTATTATTATTGTTGCTGTACTGTCTATAACTACCTTAACAAACAGTGACTTATTATTATTATTATTGTTATTATTGTTTCTGTACTGTCTATAACTACCTTAACAAACTGTGACTTATTATTATTATTATTATTGTTGCTGTACTGTCTATAACTACCTTAACAAACAGTGACTTATTATTATTATTATTATTATTATTGTTTCTGTACTGTCTATAACTACCTTAACAAACAGTGACTTATTATTATTATTATTATTATTATTGTTTCTGTACTGTCTATAACTACCTTAACAAACTGTGACTTATTATTATTATTATTATTGTTGTTGTACTGTCTATAACTACCTTAACAAACAGTGACTTATTATTATTATTATTATTATTATTGTTTCTGTACTGTCTATAACTACCTTAACAAACTGTGACTTATTATTATTATTATTATTGTTGCTGTACTGTCTATAACTACCTTAACAAACAGTGACTTATTATTATTATTATTATTGTTGCTGTACTGTCTATAACTACCTTAACAAACAGTGACTTATTATTATTATTATTATTATTATTGTTTCTGTACTGTCTATAACTACCTTAACAAACTGTGACTTATTATTATTATTATTATTATTGTTGCTATACTGTCTATAACTACCTTAACAAACAGTGACTTATTATTATTATTATTATTATTATTGTTGCTGTACTGTCTATAACTACCTTAACAAACTGTGACTTATTATTATTATTATTATTATTGTTGTTGTACTGTCTATAACTACCTTAACAAACAGTGACTTATTATTATTATTATTATTATTATTGTTTCTGTACTGTCTATAACTACCTTAACAAACTGTGACTTATTATTATTATTATTATTATTGTTGCTATACTGTCTATAACTACCTTAACAAACTGTGACTTATTATTATTATTATTATTATTGTTGTTGTACTGTCTATAACTACCTTAACAAACAGTGACTTATTATTATTATTATTGTTGCTGTACTGTCTATAACTACCTTAACAAACAGGGACTTATTATTATTATTATTGTTGCTGTACTGTCTATAACTACCTTAACAAACAGTGACTTATTATTATTATTATTGTTATTATTATTATTATTATTTTTGTTGCTGTACTGTCTATAACTACCTTAACAAACAGTGACTTATTATTATTATTATTATAGTTGCTGTACTGTCTATAACTACCTTAACAAACAGTGACTTATTATTATTATTATTATTATTATTATTATTATTATTATTGTTGCTGTACTGTCTATAACTACCTTAACAAACAGTGACTTATTATTATTATTATTGTTGCTGTACTGTCTATAACTACCTTAACAAACAGTGACTTATTATTATTATTATTGTTGCTGTACTGTCTATAACTACCTTAACAAACAGTGACTTATTATTATTATTATTATTGTTATTGTTGCTGTACTGTCTATAACTACCTTAACAAACAGGGACTTATTATTATTATTATTGTTGCTGTACTGTCTATAACTACCTTAACAAACAGTGACTTATTATTATTATTATTATTATTATTATTGTTGCTGTACTGTCTATAACTACCTTAACAAACAGGGACTTATTATTATTATTATTGTTGCTGTACTGTCTATAACTACCTTAACAAACAGTGACTTATTATTATTATTATTATTATTATTGTTGCTGTACTGTCTATAACTACCTTAACAAACAGTGTCTTATTATTATTATTATTGTTGTACTGTCTATAACTACCTTAACAAACAGTGACTTATTATTATTATTATTATTGTTGCTGTACTGTCTATAACTACCTTAACAAACAGTGACTTATTATTATTATTATTATTGTTGCTGTACTGTCTATAACTACCTTAACAAACAGTGACTTATTATTATTATTATTATTATTGTTGTTGTACTGTCTATAACTACCTTAACAAACAGTGACTTATTATTATTATTATTATTATTATTATTATTATTATTGTTGTTGTACTGTCTATAACTACCTTAACAAACAGTGACTTATTATTATTATTATTATTATTATTGTTGCTGTACTGTCTATAACTACCTTAACAAACAGTGACTTATTATTATTATTATTGTTGCTGTACTGTCTATAACTACCTTAACAAACAGTGACTTATTATTATTATTATTATTATTGTTGCTGTACTGTCTATAACTACCTTAACAAACAGTGACTTATTATTATTATTACAGACAGTTGCCATGGAGATGAAATGTCACTACATTAAATCACCTGACTGTTTCTATGTCTGTTAGTAAATGTTTTATTTCTCAAAGAGTTAAATGAATAAATGAGAACAATTGGCATTCAAAAATTACTGTGTTAACCACAACCAACATGTTGGATCTCTGTTTAGTTGTCACTGTGTTAAACACAACCAATATGTTGGATCTCTGTTTAGTTGTCACTGTGTTAACCACAACCAATATGTTGGATCTCTGTTTAGTTGTCACTGTGTTAAACACAACCAACATGTTGGATCTCTGTTTAGTTGTCACTGTGTTAACCACAACCAACATGTTGGATCTCTGTTTAGTTGTCACTGTGTTAACCACAACCAACATGTTGGATCTCTGTTTAGTTGTCACTGTGTTAACCACAACCAACATGTTGGATCTCTGTTTAGTTGTCACTGTGTTAATAACCACAACCAACATGTTGGATCTCTGGTTAGTTGTCACTGTGTTAACCACAACCAACATGTTGGATCTCTGTTTAGTTGTCACTGTGTTAACCACAACCAACATGTTGGATCTCTGTTTAGTTGTCACTGTGTTAACCACAACCAACATGTTGGATCTCTGTTTAGTTGTCACTGTGTTAATAACCACAACCAACATGTTGGATCTCTGTTTAGTTGTCACTGTGTTAATAACCACAACCAACATGTTGGATCTCTGGTTAGTTGTCACTGTGTTAACCACAACCAACATGCTGGATCTCTGTTTAGTTGACACTGTGTTAACCACAACCAACATGTTGGATCTCTGTTTAGTTGTCACTGTGTTAACCACAACCATCATGTTGGATCTCTGTTTAGGGGACAGTTCTCTAAAATGAGTCTCTCTGGAGCGAAAAGGAGGGGGCCCTGCCTCTGAAACGAGACTCTCTGGGAACATGACACCAAAGCTAAGAGGTGAGATTACAATGTTGTTTGTTTCTAAAACGTGTTTCCACAATTTTTTCACATTTGTTATTTATCAGACAGTATTGCTCAGGGGAACCTTGTCTGTTAAATATTGTTGTTCTAACATTTTAATTCATGGATTTTTGTGTATGAATTTTTGTTTTTCAAAACGCTATATAGCTGGAATGGAATGTTTGTATCCTGTATATTAGACTGTGATATGTGGTTGTCTCACCAGCACACACACGCACACACACACACGCACATACATACACATATACACACACACACACATACACACACACACACACACACATACATACACACACACACACACACATACATACACACACACACCTCTATAAAATTTTATCATGACACAATCATTTAGCCTCTTAATTATTATCTAATATGTTGGCAGCAAAACTTTATAGTTTTTATTCTGATCGTTGTTACAAGCTGAATTCTGACAATATATCCGTTATATCAACACACTCTTCACTCCTGTTGAAACCAAAAAGGGTTCTATCTTCCTACAATATACAGAACCACTAGAGTCCTATATAGAACCCTTTATAGGAGGTTAGGAAGTGTCTGAGTATACAGTATATATAGAATATATATAGAACTCTTTATAGGAGGTTAGCCTGTCTGAGTATACAGTATATATAGAATATATATAGAACCCTTTATAGGAGGTTAGGAAGTGTCTGAGTATACAGTATATATAGAATATATATAGAACCCTTTATAGGAGGTTAGGAAGTGTCAGAGTATACAGTATATATAGAATATATATAGAACCCTTTATAGGAGGTTAGGAAGTGTCTGAGTATACAGTATATATAGAATATATATAGAACCCTTTATAGGAGGTTAGGAAGTGTCAGAGTATACAGTATATATAGAATATATATGGAACCCTTTATAGGAGGTTAGGAAGTGTCAGAGTATACAGTATATATAGAATATATATAGAACCCTTTATAGGAGTTTAGGAAGTGTGTAACGGTTCTCTTGTGGTGAAGGAGAGTCGGACCAAAATGCAGCGTGATGATGATTCATGATATTTTAATGAAGGAAAAAACTATACATGAAGAAAATAGAAAATAATGAAATGTGAAAACCGAAACAGCCCTATCTGATGCAAACACAAAGACAGGAACAATCACCCACAAAACACTCAAAGAATATGGCTGCCTAAATATGGTTCCCAATCAGAGACAACGATAATCACCTGCCTCTGATTAAGAACCTCCTCAGGCAACCATAGACTTTCCTAGACAACCCTACTCAGCCACAATCCCGATACCTACTAAAACACCAATACAAAAACACACCACAAAATAAACCCATGTCACACCCTGGCCTGACCAAATAAATAAAGAAAACACAAAATACTAAGACCAAGGAGTGACAAAGTGTCTGACTATACAGTATATATAGAATATATATAGAACCCTTTATAGGAGGTAAGGAAGTGTCTGAGTATACAGTATATATAGAATATATATAGAACCCTTTATAGGAGGTTAGGAAGTGTCTGAGTATACAGTATATATAGAATATATATAGAACCCTTTATAGGAGGTTAGGAAGTGTCTGAGTATACAGTATATATATAATATATATAGAACCCTTTATAGGAGGTTAGGAAGTGTCTGAGTATACAGTATATAATATATATAGAACCCTTTATAGGAGGTTAGGAAGTGTCTGAGTATACAGTATATATAGAATATATATAGAACCCTTTATAGGAGGTTAGCCTGTCTGAGTATACAGTATATATTTAACCCTTTATAGGGCTCTTTGGTCAGAACTCTAGAGGTTCTTCTTCACTGAATTGATCTTCATTATATCCAAACACACTGGTGGTCAGGGAGGCATCTCTTTGTTTGAACGATGGTCCACGTCAACTCTGGCATTACAATACATACATTACAATACAATACAATACATTACAATACAATATATTACATTACATTACATACATTACAATACAATACATACATTACATACATTACAATACATTACAATACAATATATTACAATACATCACAATACAATACATTACATACATTACAATACAATACATACATTACATACATTACAATACATACATTACAATACATTACAATACAATACAATACATTACAATACATACATTACAATACAATACATTACAATACAATACATACATTACATACATTACAATACAATATATTACAATACATCACAATACAATACATTACATCACATTACAATACAATACGATACATTACAATACAATATATTACAATACATCACAATACAATACATTACATACATTACAATACAATACATACATTACATACATTACAATACATACATTACAATACATTACAATACATTACAATACAATACAATACATTACAATACATACAATACAATACATTACAATACATACATTACAATACATTACAATACATTACAATACAATACATACATTACATACATTACAATACATACATTACAATACATTACAATACAATACATTACAATACATTACAATACAATACATTACAATACAATACATACATTACATACATTACAATACATTACATTACAATACAATACAATACATACATTACAATACATTACAATACATTACATTACAATACATTACAATACATACATTACAATACATTACAATACATTACATTACAATACATTACAATACATTACAATACATACATTACAATACATTACAATACAATACATTACAATACATACATTACAATACATTACAATACAATACATTACAATACAATACATACATTACAATACATACAATACAATACAATACAATACATACATTACAATACATACAATACAATACATACAATACAATACATTACAATACATTACATTACAATACATTACAATACAATACATACATTACATTATAATACAATACAATACAATACAATACAATACATTACAATACATTACATTACAATACATACATTACAATACATTACAATACATTACATTACAATACATTACAATACATTACATTACAATACATTACAATACATTACAATACATACATTACAATACATTACATTACAATACATTACAATACATTACAATACATTACATTACAATACATTACATTACAATACATTACATTACAATACATTACAATACATTACAATACATTACATTACAATACATTACATTACAATACATTACAATACATACATTACAATACATTACATTACAATACATTACAATACATTACATTACAATACATTACAATACATTACAATACATACATTACAATACATTACATTACAATACATTACAATACATACATTACAATACATTACATTACAATACATTACAATACATTACATTACAATACATTACAATACATACATTACAATACATTACAATACATTACATTACAATACATTACAATACATTACAATACATACATTACAATACATTACAATACAATACATTACAATACATACATTACAATACATTACAATACAATACATTACAATACAATACATACATTACAATACATACAATACAATACAATACAATACATACATTACAATACAATACAATACATACATTACAATACATTACAATACATTACAATACATACATTACAATACATTACAATACATTACAATACATTACAATACAATACATTATAATACAATACAATACAATACAATACAATACATACATTACAATACATTACAATACAATACATTACAATACAATACAATACAATACATACATTACAATACAATACAATACATTACAATACAATACATTACAATACAATACAATACATACATTACAATACATTACAATACATTACAATACATACATTACAATACATTACACTACAATACAATACAATACATACATTACAATACATTACAATACATTACAATACAATACATACATTACAATACATTACAATACATTACAATACATTACAATACAATACATTACAATACAATACAATACAATACAATACATTACAATACATTACATTACAATACATTACAATACAATACATTACAATACAATACAATACATACATTACAATACAATACAATACATTACAATACAATACAATACAATACATTACAATACAATACAATACAATACCTACATTACAATACAATACAATACATACATTACAATACAATACAATACAATACATTACAATACATACATTACAATACAATACAATACATACATTACAATACATTACAATACAATACATTACAATACAATACAATACATACATTACAATACATTACAATACAATACATTACAATACAATACAATACAATACAATACAATACATTACAATACAATACATTACAATACATTACAATACATTACAATACAATACAATACATACATTACAATACATTACATTACAATACAATACAATACAATACATTACAATACATTACAATACAATACATACATTACAATACATTACAATACAATACAATACAATACATACATTACAATACATTACATTACAATACAATACAATACAATACATTACAATACATTACAATACAATACAATACAATACATTACAATACATTACAATACAATACATACATTACAATACATTACATTACAATACAATACAATACATTACAATACATTACAATACATACATTACAATACATTACAATACATACATTACAATACAATACATACATTACAATACATTACATTACAATACAATACAATACAATACAATACAATACAATACAATACAATACATACAATACAATACAATACATACATTACAATACATTACATTACAATACATTACAATACATTACAATACATTACAATACAATACATACATTACAATACATTACATTACAATACATTACAATACATTACAATACATTACAATACATTACATACATTACAATACAATACATTACAATACAATACAATACAATACATACAATACATTACAATACAATACATTACAATACAATACATACAATACAATACAATACAATACAATACATACATTACAATACAATACATTACAATACAATACAATACATTACAATACATACATTACAATACAATACAATACAATACATACATTACATTACAATACATACATTACAATACAATACATTATAATACAATACAATACAATACAATACAATACATACATTACAATACAATACAATACAATACATACATTACAATACAATACATTACATCACATTACAATACAATACAATACAATATATTACAATAGAATACATACATTACAATACAATATATTACAATACAATACATTACAATACATTACAATACAATACAATACAATACATACAATACAATACGATACAATACATTACAATACAATACAATACATTACAATACATTACAATACATACATTACAA
>NW_027040243.1:187500-207994 GCF_034236695.1 Oncorhynchus nerka | reverse complement strand
GTGTGTGTGAGGGACAGCTTGAAGGCATTTTGGCCTGATGCAGCATGGATGTCTACAAGTCACTCTTCTAGCGAGGCCTCCACACCTCCGACCTTCCTGTAATGTACATGATACAGGCACATACTGTATCATGAGGGCTCCACGAGGACTGTCTGATGACTGCGTCACTGATCCAACACAGACGTCCCTGCAATGTTTGTGCATCATATAAATGTGTTTCTCATTTTCCAGGAACTAAAACACTGGAAAAGACTGAATCCAGGGCGCTGGGCACAGTAGTTCAGTTGAAATCTACATCTTGGAGGGTATTGACTGTTGCATGTTAGATGTTCTCATCGTTGTCAAGTATCTTGGATTATTGACTGTTGCATGTTAGATGTTCTCATCGTTGTTGGTCTATATCTTGGAGTGTATTGACTGTTGCATGTTAGATGTTCTCATCGTTGTTTGTCTACATCTTGGATTATTGATGTTGGATGATCCAAGATGGTAAGCAGATCGGACGTGTGTTTTTGTCTTGTCTCGTCCTGTATATAGTGTAAATATAGTTTTTCCCTCTTTTTTCGTATATATTTATTTTTATTTTAATCTCACTTCCCAACCACAGGCTGAATATACTCTCCTGCAACCCGCATCACCCAATGTGGTACGGATCTGCTTTTTCTATGCTTTAGAATCGGAACCTCATCAGAAGCTAGCCGCTAACTTAGCTGCCAGCTAGCCACTGCTAGCGGTCTTCAACGCTAACTAGGACACCAGCGACATCTACCCAAAGCATATCAGACTGCTTTTCTCTACCACATCTCCGTTTCTACCGTTAAGCTCTGAAGCTTTATACCGGATCATCAAATAGCTAGCTGCAATCCGAGTGGCTACTCCTAACGTCTCTGTCCCAGAGCAAGCACCAGTTAGCCTGGAGCTAGCCTCGAGCTAAACCCATCTCCCGACTACCCGAAGAGGTCCAAAATACCTAATTGCCAATTGGCCTGACCTCGACTGACCCTCTACTGCCGACACGGAGCCCCGCCGATCCATCACGACTGGTCCGCCGACATAATCGTCCGAGGGGTTCAACAGGCTTCTCCGCTGCGACATCGCCAAAGATCCATCTGCTGGCCAAGGCCTGCGAGCTTTCTGAATCGCTGTATCTCCAGCTCACCGCATGAAGAGGAATAAATAAACAGACTCACCCCATCGCGACGTCCCCCAAAGGTTAACTCTCTAGCCCTCGCTATCTCCCTGCTTGCTAATTCGGCCTGCTAACGGCTAGCTTGTCAAGCTCCGGTCCGCTAATTCCTACCTTATCTAGCTCGGGCCTACGAACTGTTAGCTTGTTAGCACAGGCCTGCTAACCGTCTGTACCACCGTCCCAATCACTCTCTGACCCCATTTACTTTCTATCTCTTTGATTTTTAATTTGTTTATACTCTTCCGGAAACCTGCCTCACCCAATGTGATACGGAATGCTATTACTTTACTCTTATTTTTATTTTTATGACACTCAAGAACCTCCAGACGCTAACCAGCTAACTAGCTACAAGCTAGTTAGTCATTGTTAGTTAAAAAAAAAAAAAAAAAAATAAAAAAAAAAAAAAAATAAATAAACCTGAATCACTCGCCAGCCCCCTGCCCATCCACCGCTGCCCCTGGACACTGATCTCTTTGGCTACATAGCTGACGCACGCTGGACTGTCCATTAATCACGGTACTCCTTTCTGCTTGTTTGTCTTACCTGTCGGCCCCGTTGCCTAGTCAACGCCATTTTACCTGCTGTTTGTTGTGCTAGCGGATTAGCCTCGCCTACTGTTTTTAGCTAGCTTTCCAAATTCAACACCTGTGATTACTGTATGCCTCGCTGTATGTCTCTCTCAGATGTCAATATGCCTTGTATACTGTTGTTCAGGTTAGTTATAATTGTTTTAGTTCACAATGGAGCCCCTAGACCCACTCTGCATACCCCTGTTACCTCCTTTGTCCCACCTCCCACACATGCGGTGACCTCACCCATTACAACCAGCATGTCCAGAGATACAACCTGTCTCATCATCACCAGTGCCTGGGCTTACCTCCGCTGTACCGCACCCCACCATACCCCTGTCTGTGCATTATGCCCTGAATATATTCTACCATGCCCAGAAACCTGCTCCTCTTATCCTCTGCCCCCAACGCTCTAGGCGACCAGTTTTGATAGCCTTTAGCCGCACCCTCATACTACTCCTTCTCTGTTCCGCGGGTGATGTGGGAGGTAAACCCAGGCCCTGCATGTCCCCAGGTACCCTCATTTGTTGACTTCTGTGATCGAAAAAGCCTTGGTTTTATGCATGTCAACATCAGAAGCCTCCTCCCTAAGTTTGTTTTACTCACTGCTTTAGCACACTCTGCTAACCCTGATGTCCTTGCCGTGTCTGAATCCTGGCTCAGGAAGGCCACCAAAATTCAGAGATTTCCATACCCAACTATAACATCTTCCGTCAAGATAGAACTACCAAAGGGGGCGGAGTTGCAGTCTACTGCAGAGATAGCCTGCAAAGTAATGTCATACTTTCCAGGTCCATACCCAAACAGTTCGAACTACTAATTTTGAAAATTACCCTCTCCAGAAATAAGTCTCTCACTGTTGCCGCCTGCTACCGGCCACCCTCAGCTCCCAGCTGTGCCCTGGACACCATTTGTGAATTGATCGCCCCCATCTAGCTTCAGAGTTTGTTCTGTTAGGTGACCTAAACTGGGATATGCTTCACCCCCCGGCAGTCCTACAATGTAAGCTAGATGCCCTCAATCTCACTCAAATCATCAAGGAACCCACCAGGTACAACCCTAACTCTGTAAACAAGGGCACCCTCATAGACGTCATCCTGACCAACTGGCCCTCCAAATACACCTCCGCTGTCTTCAACCAGGATCTCAGCGATCATTGCCTCATTGCCTGTATCCGCCACGGAGCCGCAGTCAAACGACCACCCTCATCACTGTCAAACGCTCCCTAAAACACTTCTGTGAGCAGGCCTTTCTAATCGACCTGGCCGGGTATCCTGGAAGGACATTGACCTCATCCCACAGTTGAGGATGCCTGGTCATTCTTTAAAAGTAACTTCCTCACCATTTTAGATAAGCATGCTCCGTTCAAAAAATGCAGAACCAAGAACAGATACAGCCCTTGGTTCACTCCAGACCTGACTGCCCTCGACCAGCACAAAACATCCTGTGGCGGACTGCAATAGCATCGAATAGTCCCCGTGATATGCAACTGTTCAGGAAGTCAGGAACCAATACACGCAGTCAGTCAGGAAAGCTAAGGCCAGCTTCTTCAGGCAGAAGTTTGCATCCTGTAGCTCCAACTCCAAAAAGTTCTGGGACACTGTGAAGTCCATGGAGAACAAGAGTACCTCCTCCCAGCTGCCCACTGCACTGAGGCTAGGTAACACGGTCTCCACCGATAAATCCACGATTATCGAAAAGCTTCAATAAGCACTTCTCAACGGCTGGCCATGCCTTCCGCCTGGCTACTCCAACCTCGGCCAACAGCTCCGCCCCGCAGCTCCTCGCCCAAGCCTCTCCAGGTTCTCCTTTACCCAAATCCAGATAGCAGATGTTCTGAAAGAGCTGCAAAACCTAGACCCGTACAAATCAGCTGGGCTTGACAATCTGGACCCTCTATTTCTGAAACTATCTGCCGCCATTGTCGCAACCCCTATTACCAGCCTGTTCAACCTCTCTTTCATATCGTCTGAGATCCCCAAGGATTGGAAAGCTGCCGCAGTCATCCCCTCTTCAAAGGGGAGACACCCTGGACCCAAACTGCTATAGACCTATATCCATCCTGCCCTGCCTATCTAAGGTCTTCGAAAGCCAAGTCAACAAACAGGTCACTGACCATCTCGAATCCCACCGTACCTTCTCCGCTGTGCAATCTGGTTTCCGAGCCGGTCACGGGTGCACCTCTGCCACGCTCAAGGTACTAAACGATATCATAACCGCCATCGATAAAGACAGTACTGTGCAGCCGTCTTCATCGACCTCGCCAAGGCTTTCGACTCTGTCAATCACCATATTCTTATCGGCAGACTCAATAGCCTCGGTTTCTCGGATGACTGCCTTGCCTGGTTCACCAATTACTTTGCAGACAGAGTTCAGTGTGTCAAATCGGAGGGCATGCTGTCCGGTCCTCTGGCAGTCTCTATGGGGGTGCCACAGGGTTCAATTCTCGGGCCGACTCTTTTCTCTGTATATATCAATGATGTTGCTCTTGCTGCGGGCGATTCCCTGATCCACCTCTACGCAGACGACACCATTCTATATACTTTCGGCCCGTCATTGGACACTGTGCTATCTAACCTCCAAACGAGCTTCAATGCCATACAGCACTCCTTCCGTGGCCTCCAACTGCTCTTAAACGCGAGTAAAACCAAATGCATGCTTTTCAACCGATCGCTGCCTGCACCCGCATGCCCGACTAGCATCACCACCCTGGATGGTTCCGACCTTGAATATGTGGACATCTATAAGTACCTAGGTGTCTGGCTAGACTGCAAACTCTCCTTCCAGACTCACATCAAACATCTCCAATCGAAAATCAAATCAAGAGTCGGCTTTCTATTCCGCAACAAAGCCTCCTTCACTCACGCCGCCAAGCTTACCCTAGTAAAACTGACTATCCTACCGATCCTCGATTTTCAAAGATGTCATCTACAAAATGGCTTCCAACACTCTACTCAGCAAACTGGATGCAGTCTATCATAGTGCCATCCGTTTTGTCACCAAAGCACCTTATACCACCCACCACTGCGACTTGTATGCTCTAGTCGGCTGGCCCTCACATATTCGCCGCCAGACCCACTGGCTCCAGGTCATCTACAAGTCCATGCTAGGTAAAGCTCCGCCTTATCTCAGTTCACTGGTCACGATGGCAACACCCATCCGTATACACGCTCCAGCAGGTGTATCTCACTGATCATCCCTAAAGCCAACACCTCATTTGGCCGCCTCTCGTTCCAGTACTCTGCTGCCTGTGACTGGAATGAACTGCAAAAATCGCTGAAGTTGGAGACTTTTATCTCCCTCACCAACTTCAAACATCAGCTATCCGAGCAGCTAACCGATCGCTGCAGCTGTACATAGTCTATTGGTAAATAGCCCACCCATTTTCACCTACCTCATCCCCATACTGTTTTTATACTGTTTTTTTATTTTATTTATTTATTTACCTTTCTGCTCTTTTGCACACCAATATCTCTACCTGTACATGACCATCTGATCATTTATCACCCCAGTGTTAATCTGCAAAATTGTATTATTCGCCTACCTCATGCCTTTTGCACACATTGTATGTAGACTGCCCATTTTTTTTCTACTGTGTTATTGACTTGTTAATTGCTTACTCCATGTGTAACTCTGTGTTGTCTGTTCACACTGCTATGCTTTATCTTGGCCAGGTCGCAGTTGCAAATGAGAACTTGTTCTCAACTAGCCTACCTGGTTAAATAAAGGTGAAATAAAAAAAATAAAATAAAATAAATTGACTGTTGCATGTTAGATGTTCTCATCGTTGTTGGTCTATATCTTGGCGGGTATTGACTGTTGCTGTTAGATGTTCTCATCGTTGTCTACATCTTGGATTATTGACTGTTGCATGTTAGATGTTCTCATCGTTGTCTATATCTTGGAGTGTATTGACTGTTGCATGTTAGATGTTCTCATCGTTGTTTACATCTTGGAGGGTATTGACTGTTGCATGTTAGATGTTCTCATCGTTGTTGGTCTACATCTTGGAGGGTATTGACTGTTGCATGTTAGATGTTCTCATCGTTGTTGGTCTACATCTTGGAGTGTATTGACTGTTGCTGTTAGATGTTCTCATCGTTGTCTACATCTTGGAGTGTATTGACTGTTGCATGTTAGATGTTCTCATCGTTGTTGGTCTATATCTTGGAGTGTATTGACTGTTGCATGTTAGATGTTCTCATCGTTGTTGGTCTATATCTTGGAGGGTATTGACTGTTGCATGTTAGATGTTCTCATCGTTGTTGGTCTATATCTTGGCGGGTATTGACTGTTGCATGTTAGATGTTCTCATCGTTGTTGGTCTATATCTTGGAGGGTATTGACTGTTGCATGTTAGATGTTCTCATCGTTGTTGGTCTATATCTTGGCGGGTATTGACTGTTGCTGTTAGATGTTCTCATCGTTGTCTACATCTTGGAGTGTATTGACTGTTGCATGTTAGATGTTCTCATCGTTGTTGGTCTATATCTTGGCGGGTATTGACTGTTGCATGTTATAGATGTTCTCATCGTTGTCTACATCTTGGAGTGTATTGACTGTTGCATGTTAGATGTTCTCATCGTTGTCTACATATTGGAGGGTATTGACTGTTGCATGTTAGATGTTCTCATCGTTGTTGGTCTATATCTTGGCGGGTATTGACTGTTGCATGTTAGATGTTCTCATCGTTGTTGGTCTATATCTTGGCGGGTATTGACTGTTGCATGTTAGATGTTCTCATCGTTGTTTGTCTATATCTTGGCGGGTATTGACTGTTGCATGTTAGATGTTCTCATCGTTGTTTGAATGCTGAGATTAGAGATTTAATCTTGGAGGAACAGAGGATGCCAGAGAAAAGAGGAGGATGCCAGAGAAAAGAGGAGGATGCCAGAGAAAAGAGGAGGATGCCAGAGAGGAGAGGAGGCCAGATACAGTGGCTTGTGAAAGTATTCACCCCCCTTGGCATTTTTCCTATTTTGTTGCCTTACAACCTCGAATTAAAATGTTTTTTTGGGGGGGGGGTCTGTATAATTTGATTTACACAACATGCCTACCACTTTGAAAATGCAAAAAACAAAAACACAGAAAACTTGAGCGTGCATAACTATTCACCACCCAGAACCCCCCTCCTCCTCAAGTCAATACTATTCACCACCCAGAACCCCCCTCCTCAAGTCATAACTATTCACCCCCCTCCTCAAGTCATAACTATTCACCACCCAGAACCCCCTCCTCAAGTCATAATTATTCACCCCCCTCCTCAAGTCATAACTATTCACCACCCAGAACCACCCCCTCCTCAAGTCATAACTATTCACCACCCAGAACCCCCCCCCTCAAGTCAATACTTTGTAGAGCCACCTTTTGCAGCAATTACAGCTGCAAGTCTCTTGGGGTATGTCTCTATAAGCTTGGCACATCTAGCCGCTGGGATTTTTGCCCATTCTTCAAGGCAAAGCTGTTCCAGCTCCTTCAAGATGTTGGGTTTGCACCAGACATAGCGTTTTCCTTGATGGCCAAAAAGCTCAATATTAGTCTCACCTGACCAGAGAACCTACTTCCATATGTTTGGGGAGTCTCCCACATGCATTTTGGCGAACACCAAACGTGTTTGCTTATTTTTTTCTTTTGCGCAATGGGTTTTTCTGGCCACTCTTCCTTAAAGCCCAGCTCTGTGGTGTACAGCTTAAAGTGGACCTGTGGACAGATACTCCAATCTCCGCTGTGGAGCTTTGCAGCTCCTTCAGGGTTATCTTTGGTCTCTTTGTTGCCTCTCTGATTAATGCCCTCCTTGCCTGGTCCAGGAGTTTTGGTGGGCGGCCCTCTCTTGGCAGGTTTGTGCCATGTCCTTTCCATTTTTTTTATAATGGATTTAATAGCGCTCCTTGGGATGTTCAAAGTTTCGGATATTATTTTAAAACCCAACCCTGACCTGTTTGGAGAGCTCCTTGGTCTTGGTGGTGCCCCTTGCTTAGTGGTGTTGCAGACTCTGGGGCCTTTCAGAACAGGTGTAGATATACTGAGATCATGTGACAGATCATGTGACACTTAGATTGCACACAGGTGGACTTTATGTAACTAATTCTGTGACTTCTGAAAGTAATTGGTTGCACCAGATCTTATTTAGGGGCTTCATAGTAAAGGGGGTGAATACACACACAAACCACTTTTACATTGTATTTAGTTCTTACGTCTTTTATCAAGTTTTTTTTTTTCATTTTACTTCACGAATTTGGACTATTTTGTGTATGTCCATTACATGAAATCCAAATAAAAATCTAAATTACAGGTTGTAATTACATTTAAATGACAGGTTGTAATGCAACAAAAACGCCAAGGCCAGAGATGAGAGGAGGAGGCCAGAGATGAGAGGAGGCCAGAGATGAGTGGAGGAGGCCAGAGATGAGAGGAGGAGACCAGAGATGAGAGGAGGAAGCCAGAGATGAGAGGAGGAGGCCAGAGTTATAGGAGGAGGCCAGAGATTAGAGGAGGAGGCCAGAGATTTGAGGAGGAGGCCAGAGATGAGAGGAGGCCAGAGATGAGAGGAGGAGGCCAGAGATGAGAGGAGGAGGCCAGAGATGAGAGGAGGAGGCCAGAGATGAGATGAGGAGGCCAGGGCCACTGGCAGAAATGAGGAGCTGAGAACCCAGGGCTTGAGACAGAAGACACACACACACACACACACACACACACTTAAAACCTGTGAGAGACGCCAGCCAGAGAATTCACGGCTTGAGAGTGAAGGCAGCAAGACGCTGTGCCTCCCCCATCTTCCCTCCTTTCCTTCCCTCCTCCTCCTCCTCCCCCACCTCCCCTCCAACTCTTTGAGTCAGTCACGGCTGTCAGGCAGCATCAGAGAGGGTTTAATGGCAGAAGTCCATTGTGACTAGCAGTCTCCTGGGCTGAACCAGCGAATCACAGAATGAGTGTTCCAAACAAGAAAACTCTGATCCCTAATCCTGAAAGAAGCAGAAATGGAGAGATGGAGGGAGAGAATGAGAGATGGAGGGAGAGAAGGAGAGATGGAGGGAGGGAAGGAGAGATGGAGGGTGGAGGATAGATGGAGGGAGAGAATGAGAGATGGAAGGAGAGATGGAGGGAGAGAAGGAGAGATGGAGGGGGGAGGATAGATGAGGGAGAGAAGGAGAGATGGAAGGAGATATGGATAGATGGAGGGAGAGAAGGAGAGATGGAGGGGGAAGGAGAGATGGAGGGGAGGAGAGATGGAGGGAGAGAAGAATAGATGGAGGGGGAAGGAGAGATGGAGGGGAGGAGAGATGGAGGGGGAAGGAGAGGTGGAGGGGGACGGAGAGTTAGAGGGGAGGAGAGGTGGAGGGAGGGAAGGAAAGATGGGGGAGGATAGATGTAGGGAGAGAAGGAGAGATGGAGGGAGGGAAGGAGAGATGGAGGTGGGAGGATAGATGAGGGAGAGAAGGAGAGATGGGAAGGAGAGATGGAGGGAGGGAAGGAGAGATGGAGGGGGAAGGAGAGTTGGAGTGGGAGGAGAGATGGAGGGAGGGAAGGAGAGATGGGGGAGGATAGATGGAGGGAGAGAAGGAGAGATGGAGGGGAGGATAGATGGATGGAGAGAAGGAGAGCTGGAGGGAGGGAAGGAGAGGTGGAGAGGGGGAGGAGAGATGGCGAGAGGCTTGATGGAGGGAGAGATGGAGGGGGAGGATAGATGGATGTAGGGAAGGAGAGATGGAGGGAGGGAAAGAGAGACGGAGGGAGGGAAGGAGAGATGGAGGCAGGGAGGGGGAAGGAGAGATGGAGGCAGGGAGGGGGAGAGATGGAGGCAGGAAGGGAGAGAAAGAGAAATAGAGGGAGGGAAGGAGAGAGGAACGGAGGGATAGAGGGATGAAGACCCGGCTAGTCTCCGCAGGAAGGCATGGGAATCAGATAAACATCTCTAATTCTGGAAGAGGAATTATTTCCACCTAGTGGGGGTGTCTAGTGGGGGGGTGTGCCATTGGCTTTGAGTGTTAGCCCTCCTCCTACAACAACAACAAAACTACTTGTGGAATTACAAGAGCAACACTACACTCATTTTCAACGACTGTTATTTAATCACTGTAAAGCTGCAGTAACTCTGTAGTACTAATCACTGTAAAGCTGCAGTAACTCTGTAGTACTAATCACTGTAAAGCTGCAGTAACTATGTAGTACTAATCACTGTAAAGCTAATAACTATGTAGTACTAATCACTGTAAAGCTGCAGTAACTATATAGTACTAATCACTGTAAAGCTGCAGTAACTCTGTAGTACTAATCACTGTAAAGCTGCAGTAACTCTGTAGTACTAATCACTGTAAAGCTGCAGTAACTATGTAGTACTAATCACTGTAAAGCTGCAGTAACTATATAGTACTAATCACTGTAAAGCTGCAGTAACTATGTAGTACTAATCACTGTAAAGCTGCAGTAACTCTGTAGTACTAATCACTGTAAAACTGTAGTAACTATGTAGTACTAATCACTGTAAAGCTGCAGTAACTATGTAGTACTAATCACTGTAAAGCTGTGGTAACTATGTAGTACTAATCACTGTAAAGAAGCTGCAGTAACTCTGCAGTACTAATCACTGTAAAGCTGCAGTAACTCTGTCGTACGAATCACTGTAAAGCTGTGGTAACTATGTAGTACTAGTCACTGTAAAGCTGCAGTAACTATATAGTACTAATCACTGTAAAGCTGCAGTAACTCTTCTGAGTACTAATCACTGTAAAGCTGCAGTAACTATGTAGTACTAATCACTGTAAAGCTGCAGTAACTATGTAGTACTAATCACTGTAAAGCTGCAGTAACTATATAGTACTAATCACTGTAAAGCTGCAGTAACTCTGTAGTACTAATCACTGTAAAGCTGCAGTAACTATGTAGTACTAATCACTGTAAAGCTGCAGTAACTATATAGTACTAATCACTGTAAAGCTGCAGTAACTCTGTAGTACTAATCACTGTAAAGCTGCAGTAACTATATAGTACTAATCACTGTAAAGCTGCAGTAACTATATAGTACTAATCACTGTAAAGCTGCAGTAACTATGTAGTACTAATCACTGTAAAGCTGTAGTAACTTGCCAATGCACCGTGAGTGGTGGTTGAATGACTGAACCCTAACTCTGCTAGCCTCAGTCTTCCCCGCCTGGGTCTCTAGTCCTAAACCCTCTCATCCTGAAATCTGAAGGCAGATCACAGAAGCCCAGTTGAATTCTCTTTTATTGCTTTGCTTTCTCTAAGCCTAAGTCTCCACCTGCTAGGGTGAGTGGCCTGTCAGAGAGACTCTGACCCAAAACCTCCTGGGAGTCTTAGAGCTGTAGATCCTGTAGATGTATACGGGCCGCTGGGAGTGTGTGTGTGTGTGTGTGTGTGTGTGTGTGTGTGTGTGTGTGTGTGTGTGTGTGTGTGTGTGTGTGTGTGTGTGTGTGTGTGTGTGTGTGTGTGTGTGTGTGTGTGTGTGTGTGTGTGTGTGTGTGTGTGTGTGTGTGTGTGTGTGTGTGTGTGTGTGTGTGTGTGTGTGAGGGACAGCTTGAAGACATTTTGGCCTGATGCAGCATGGATGTCTGCTAGTCACTCTTTTAGTGAGGCCTCCGCAACCTCCGACCTCTGTACGTACATGATACAGTACATACAGCACAGACACACACACACACACACACACATACACACACTGGCAAACTGAAAGAATTAAAACACATTCAGTACACAGATTTCAACATAGCTGGAACAAGACGATTGCTTTGTCTCGTCAGGATTGCATGGACTTCGGAGAATTTCAGAGGGAGAATTTAACAGCTGCTGCATTCTCCAAATGTGTCACTTTCCCCTCACATATTGTCTCACTGCTGGGCTGAGTGAATGTCTTACTGCCTCAGATATAAACCATAGAGCAAGGCCCACTGCTGGGCTGAGTGAATGCCTTACTGCCTCAGATATAAACCATAGAGCAAGGCCCACTGCTGGGCTGAGTGAATGCCTTACTGCCTCAGATATAAACCATAGAGCAAGGCCCACTGCTGGGCTGAGTGAATGCCTTACTGCCTCAGATATAAACCATAGAGCAAGGCCCACTGCTGGGCTGAGTGAATGCCTTACTGCCTCAGATATAAACCATAGAGCAAGGCCCACTGTTGGGCTGAGTGAATGCCTTACTGCCTCAGATATAAACCATAGAGCAAGGCCCACTGCTGGGCTGAGTGAATGCCTTACTGCCTCAGATATAAACCATAGAGCAAGGCCCACTGCTGGGCTGAGTGAATGCCTTACTGCCTCAGATATAAACCATAGAGCAAGGCCCACTGCTGGGCTGAGTGAATGCCTTACTGCCTCAGATATAAACCATAGAGCAAGGCCCACTGCTGGGCTGAGTGAATGCCTTACTGCCTCAGATATAAACCATAGAGCAAGGCCCACTGTTGGGCTGAGTGAATGCCTTACTGCCTCAGATATAAACCATAGAGCAAGGCCCACTGCTGGGCTGAGTGAATGCCTTACTGCCTCAGATATAAACCATAGAGCAAGGCCCACTGCTGGGCTGAGTGAATGCCTTACTGCCTCAGATATAAACCATAGAGCAAGGCCCACTGCTGGGCTGAGTGAATGCCTTACTGCCTCAGATATAAACCATAGAGCAAGGCCCACTGCTGGGCTGAGTACCAGTCTCTTTAGCTAACATTCCACTCCTTGACATTGACCAGTGTCTCTGTGTGTGTGTGTGTGTGTGTGTGTGTGTGTGTGTGTGTGTGTGTGTGTGTGTGTGTGTGTGTGTGTGTGTGTGTGTGTGTGTGTGTGTGTGTGTGTGTGCGTGCGTGTGTGTGTGTGTGTGTGTGTGTGTGTGTGTGTGTGTGTGTGTGTGTGTCTGTGTGTAGATAGAATTCCGTCTGAGCAACGTCATAACTTTGCCATGTTGTCATCACATGATATGACTGATCTGTACAAGGTGTCAGGAGGGATATGATACCTTTCATTAGAGATGCCTGGCACCTACACATATACCCTTTTTACATGATCCTGGCCAACTGAGCTTATAGAGCATTAGATTAGGAATGCTGATCTAGGATCAGGTGCCTCAGTCCAGTCATTACAATGGAAAAGGATAAACTGATCTAGGATCAGGTCCCCCAGTCCAGTCATTACAATGGAAAAGGCTAAACAGATTCTAGGATCAGGTCCCTCAGTCCAGTCATTACAATGGAAAAGGCTAAACTGATCTAGGATCAGGTGCCTCAGTCCAGTCATTACAATGGAAAAGGCTAAACTGATCTAGGATCAGGTGCCTCAGTCCAGTCATTACAATGGAAAAGGCTAAACTGATCTAGGATCAGGTCCCCCAGTCCAGTCATTACAATGGAAAAGGCTAAACAGATTCTAGGATCAGGTGCCTCAGTCCAGTCATTACAATGGAAAAGGCACTCAACTCAGGTCAGTACAGACCGGCTCGGCTCGGCTCAGGTCAGCACAAACCGGCTCGGCTCAACTCAGGTCAGGTCAGCACAGACCGGCTCGGCTCAGCTCAACTCAGGTCAGTACAGACCGGCTCGGCTCGGCTCAGGTCAGCACAGACCGGATCGGCTCGGCTCAACTCAGGTCAGCACAGACCGGTTTGGCTCGGCTCAGCTCAACTCAGGTCAGCACAGACCGGCTCGGCTCAGGTCAGCTCAACTCAGGTCAGCACAGACCGGTTTGGCTCGGCTCAGCTCAACTCAGGTCAGCACAGACCGGCTCGGCTCAGGTCAGCTCAACTCAGGTCAGCACAGACCGGTTTGGCTCGGCTCAGCTCAACTCAGGTCAGCACAGACCGGCTCGGCTCGGCTCAACTCAGGTCAGCACAGACCGGTTTGGCTCGGGTCTCAGCTCAACTCAGGTCAGCACAGACCGGTTTGGCTCGGCTCAGCTCAACTCAGGTCAGCACAGACCGGCTCGGCTCAGGTCAGCTCAACTCAGGTCAGCACAGACCGGCTCGGCTCGGCTCAACTCAGGTCAGCACAGACCGGTTTGGCTCGGCTCAGCTCAACTCAGGTCAGCACAGACCGGTTTGGCTCGGCTCAGCTCAACTCAGGTCAGCACAGACCGGCTCGGCTCAGGTCAGCTCAACTCAGGTCAGCACAGACCGGCTCGGCGCGGCTCAGTAGTGTGAAAGGGTATTACACCGAACAAAAATGTGAACACAACTTGCAACAATTTCAAAGACTTTACTGAGTTACAGTTCATATGAGGAAATCAGTCAAAAATAAATAAATTCATTAGGCCCTGATCTGTGGACTGGGAATACAGATATGCATATGTTGGTCACAGATACTTTTAAACAAACAAAAGTTGGGGTGTGGATCAGAAAACCAGTCAGTATCTGGTGTGACCACCATTTGCCTCACGCAGCGCCACCACACATGGAGGCGGTTTAAATGAACATTAATTTATCTGGTAAAAACTCTGGTGGACATTCCTGCAGTCAGCATGCCAATTGCACGCTCCCTCAAAACGTAAGACATTTGTGCACATTTTAGAGTGGCCTTTCATTGTCCCAAGCACAAGGTGCACCTGTGTAACGATCATGCTGTTTAATCAGCTTCTTGATACGCCACACCTGTCAGGCGGATGGATAATCTTGGCAAAGGAGAAATGTTCACTAACAGGGAGGTAAACAAATTTGTGTAAAAAATGTAAGAGGAATACTTTTTCTTTGCATTTGGCAAATTTCTGGCATATTTTATTTCAGCTCGTGAAACATGGGACCAACACTTTACATGTTGTGCTCATATTTTGGTTCAGTGTATATACACAGACTGACAGTGTTCTTGTTTATCTAGAGGAATGTGATAAATAATGGTAGCTGCATTCTGGCCAGCTGTTTCTTACAGACGGACTGACAGGCTGTGAGGTCATGGAGGAGGGCTGAGGTTGTTGACAGGTGGCCTCCATCCCTCCCTCCCTCCCTTCCTGTCTGCCTGCCTGTCTGTCTGCCCTCCTCCCTCCCTCCCTGTCTGTCTGCCTGCCTGTCTGTTTGTCTGCCCTCCTCCCTCCCTGTCTGTCTGCCTGTCTGTCTGTTTGTCTGTCTTCCTCCCTCCCTCCTCCCTCCATCCCTCCCTGTGAAAGCAGTCTTGCTCTATCTTATGAGTGCATTCCAGAACACACACACATGCACGTACACACGAAAGCACGCACAAACTACCTTCTATCTTCTGAGTGCCACAAACCACAGAGTTATTGACATGCTTGAGGATTCCAGTCTATCTGTCCGAGATAAGACTTAATGAAACTATGGACTTACTCTGGAGATAAAGCACTGTTAGGTGTTACAGGGGTGAGCCTACAGCAATACACCTGTTGTTGTTCATCAACCTGGGGGTTAGAGTAGAGTAGAGTAGAGTAGAGTAGAGTAGAGTAGAGTAGAGTAGAATATAATAGAGTAGAGTACAGTACAGTACAGTACAGTACAGTACAGTACAGTACAGTAGGGTACAGTAGAGTAGAGTAGAGTACCGTAGAGTACAGTAGAGTAGAGTAGAATAGAGTAGAGTAGAGTACAGTAGGGTACAGTAGAGTAGAGTAGAGTACAGTACAGTACAGTAGAGTACAGTAGAGTAGAGTAGAGTAGAGTAGAATAGAATAAATTAGAGTAGAGTAGAGTAGAGTAGAGTATAGTAGGGTACAGTAGAGTAGAGTAGAGTAGAGTAGAGTACAGTAGGGTACAGTAGAGTAGAGTAGAGTACAGTAGAGTACAGTAGAATGGAATAAATTAGAGTAGAGTAGAATAGAATAAATTAGAGTAGAGTAGAATAGAATAAATTAGAGTAGAGTAGAGTAGAGTATAGTAGGGTACAGTAGAGTAGAGTAGAGTAGAGTACAGTACAGTACAGTACAGTAGAATATAGTAGAGTAGGGTACAGTAGAGTACAGTAGAGTAGAATATAATAAATTAGAGTACAGTACAGTAGAGTAGAGTACAGTAGAGTAGATTAGAGTAGAATATAGTAGAGTATGGTACAGTATAGTACAGTAGAATATAGTAGAGTATGGTACAGTAGAGTATAGTAGAATACATTAGAGTACAGTACAGTACAGTAGGGTAGATTAGAATAGAGTACAGTACAGTACGGTACAGTAAAGCAGAATAGAGTAGAGTAGGGTACAGTAGAATATAGTAGAGTATGGTACAGTAGAGTATAGTAGAATACATTAGAGTACAGTACAGTAGGGTAGATTAGAATAGAGTACAGTACAGTACAGTACAGTACAGTACAGTAAAGCAGAATAGAGTAGAGTAGGGTACAGTAGAGTACAGTAGAGTAGAGTAGAGTACAGTCGAGTACAGTAGAGTAGATCAAAATAAAATCAAGTCAAATTTACTTGTCACATACACATGGTTAGCAGATGTTAATGCGAGTGTAGCGAAATGCTTGTGCTTCTAGTTCCGTCAATGCAGTAATAACCAACGAGTAATCTAACCTAACAATTCCACAACTACTACATTATACACACAAGTGTAAAGGGATAAAGAATATGTACATAAAGATATATGAATGAGTGATGGTACAGAGCAGCATAGGCAAGATACAGTAGATGGTATCGAATACAGTATAGAAATATGAGATGAGTAATGTAGGGTATGTAAACAAAGTGGCATAGTTTAAAGTGGCTAGTGATACATGTATTACATAAAGATACAGTAGATGATATAGAGTACAGTATATTCATATACATGTGAGATGAGTAATGTAGGGTATGCAAACATTATATTAAGCAGCATTATTTAAAGTGGCTAGTGATATATTTTACATACATTTCCATCAATTTACATTATTAAAGTGGCTGTAGTTGAGTCAGTGTGTTGGCAGCAGCCACTCAATGTTAGTGGTGGCTGTCTGATGGCCTTGTCTGATGGCCTTGAGATAGAAGCTGTTTTCAGTCTCTCGGTCCCTGCTTTGATGCACCTGTACTGACCTCGCCTTCTGGGTGATAGCGGGGTGAACAGGCAGTGGCTCGGGTGGTTGTTGTCCTTGATGATCTTTATGTGACATCGGGTGGTGTAGGTGTCCTGGAGGGCAGGTAGTTTGCCCCCGGTGATGCGTTGTGCAGACCTCACTACCCTCTGGAGAGCCTTACAGTTGTGGGCGGAGCAGTTGCCGTACCAGGCGGTGATACAGCCCGACAGGATGCTCTCGATTGTGCATCTGTAAAAGTTTGTGAGTGCTTTTGGTGACAAGCCTCCTGAGGTTGAAGAGGCGCTGCTGCGCCTTCTTCACGACGCTGTCTGTGTGAGTGGACCAATTCAGTTTGTCCGTGATGTGTACGCCGAGGAACTTAAAACTTACTACCCTCTCCACTACTGTCCCATCGATGTGGATAGAGGGGTGCTCCCTCTGCTGTTTCCTGAAGTCCACAATCATCTCCTTTGTTTTGTTGACGTTGAGTGTGAGGTTATTTTCCTGACACCACACTCCGAGGGCCCTCACCTCCTCCCTGTAGGCCCTTTCGTCACTGTTGGTAATCAAGCCTACCACTGTAGTGTCGTCCGCAAACTTGATGATTGAGTTGGAGGTGTGCATGGCCACGCAGTCGTGGGTGAACAGGGAGTACAGGAGAGGGCTCAGAACGCACCCTTGTGGGGCCCCAGTGTTGAGGATCAGCGGGGTGGAGATGTTGTTACCTACCCTCACCACCTGGGGGCGACCCATCAGGAAGTCCACTACCCAGTTACACAGGGTGGGGTCGAGAACCAGGGTCTCGAGCTTGATGACAAGTTTGGAGGGTACTATGGTGTTAAATGCTGAGCTGTAGTCGATGAACAGCATTCTCACATAGGTATTCCTCTTGTCCAGATGGGTTAGGGAAGTGTGCAGTGTGGTTGCGATTGGGTCGTCTGTGGACCTATTTGGGCGGTAAGCAAATTGGAGTGGGTCTAGGGTGTCAGGTAATGTGGAGGTGATATGATCCTTGACTAGTCTATCAAAGCACTTCATGATGACGGAAGTGAGTGCTGCGGGGCGGTAGTCGTTTGTGGTCCTGGGGAGTTGAGAAGAGAGAAGCTCTAGAAAGTACAAGAAGATTCAACTCATAGAATGACATGTAAAAAAATCCTCATCTCACTACCAGTCCTGATCTGGGTAAACCCTCTTAAGGCTAGGGCGCAGTGTTCGGAAGTTCGGATGAATGACGTGCCCAAAGTAAACTGCCTGTTACTCAGGCCCACAAGCTAGGATATGCATATAATTGGTAGCATTGGATAGAACACTCTGAAGTTTCTAAAACTGTTTAAAAAATGTCTGTGAGTATAACAGAACTGCTATGGCAGGCAAAAACCAGAGGAAAATCCATCCGGAATTTTGTTGTTGTGGAGGTCACAGGCCATTTCAATGCTAGATATACAAATAAAAAATACCCAGATTGCAGTTCCTATGGCTTCCACTAGATGTCAACAGTCTTTAAAAAGGGTTTCAGGCTTGTTCTTTGAAAAACAAATTAGTAGTTTTAGTTTTTCCAATGTGTCTCACATTAGAAAAGTGTCTTGTTGCGCGTGTGAATGAGATGCGCACTCTTTGTTATTTATCGTCTCTATTGAACATACTATTCTCAGTCTTCAATTTTATTGTTTATTTAGATATTAGAGTACCTGAGGATTAATTAGAAACATCATTTGACTTGTTTGGACGAACTTACCGGTAACTTTTTGGATTCGTTTGTACTGTATGCATGTTGAACGAGTGGATTACTGAAACAAGCGCGCCAACTAAACTGACATTTTTGGGATATAAAGTAGGATTTTGTTGAACAAAACAACCATTTGTTGTTTAGCTGGGACCCTTGGGATTGCAAACAGAGGAAGATCTTCAAAATTAAGTGATTTATTTTATCGCTATTTGTGATTTTGTGACGCCTGTGCTGGTTTGGAAAAGTATTTTGAAGTGGGGCGCTGTCCTCAGATAATTGCATGGTATGCTTTCGCCGTAAAGCCTTTTTGAAACCTGGTTGGATTAACAAGAAGTTACGTTAAATGATGTAAGACACTTGTATGTTCATGAATGTTTAATATTGCAAATTTGTCATTTGAATTTGGCGTGCTCCAGCCTCACCGGATGTTATTGATTTTGATCCGGCTAGCGGGATCCGAGCCCTATTAATTAATATTGGCTCTCAGCAGATATACAGTGCCTTCAAAAAGTATCCATACCCCTTAACTTCTTCCAAATGTTGTTGTTTTACAGCCTTAAATTCTAAATTGATTAATTATCTGTTTTTCTCATGCATCTACACACAATACCCCATAATGACAAAGTGAAAACATGTTTTTATAAAATTGTTGTAAAATGTAATACAGAAATATCTCATTTACATAAGTATTCACATCCGAGTCAATACTTTGTAAAAGCACCATTGGCAACTATTACAGCTGTGAGTCTTTCTGGGTAAGTCTGTAAGAGCTTATTACACCTGGATGGTGCAACATTTGCACGTTTAACTTTCCAAAATTCTTTAAGATCTTTTCAAATTGTTAATCATTGCTAGATGACCATTTTCAGGTCATAGATTTTCAAGTAGATGTCTGTGTTTAGCTCCATTCCATTTATTTCTCATCCTAAAAAACTCCCAAGTCCTTAATGATTACAGGCATACCCATAACATGATGCAGCTATCATATGCTTGAAAATATGGAGAGTGGTACTCAGTAATGTGTTGTATTGGTTTTGCCCCAAAGATAACACTTTGTATTCAGGACAAAAAGTGAATTGCTTTGCCACTTGTTTTGCAGTATTACTTTAGTGCTTTGTTGCAAACAGGATGAATAGTTTTATTCTGTACAGACTTCCTTCTTTTCACTCTGTCTGATCCATCCTCTGTTTTCTCCTCTCACAGCCATTAACCTCTGCAACTCTTTTAAAGTCACCATTGGCCTCATTGTGAAATCCCTGAGTGGTTTACATCCTATCCGTCAGGAAGGACACCTGTATCTTTCTAGTGACTGGGTGTATTGATACACCATCCAAAGTATAATGAATAACTTCACCATGCTCAAAGAGATATTCAATGTCTACTTTATTTTCACCCATCTACCAATAGGTGCCCTTCTTTGTGAGTCATTTGAAAACCTCCCTGGTGTTTGTGGTTTTAATCTGGGTTGTAAATTCACTGCTTGACTGAAGGACCTTACAGATAATTGTATGTGTGGGGAACAGAGATGAGATAGTCATTAAAAAATCATGTTAAACACTATTATTGCACACAAAGTGAGTCCATGAAATGTACAGGTCCTTGCAAAAGTATTCATCCCCCTTGGCGTTTTATCTCTTTTATTGCCATATAACCTGTAATTTAAATTGATTTTTAATTTGGAAATAGTCCAAATTGGTGAAGTGAAATAAAAAATTTAAAAAAGTTTGTGCATATGTATTCACCCCCTTTGTTATGAAGCCCCTTAATAAGATCTGATGCAGCTAATTACCTTCAGAAGTCACATAATTAGTTACAGTCCACCTGTGAGCAATCTAAGTGTCACATGATCTGACACATGATCTCAGTATACACCTGTTCTAAAAGGCCCAGAGTCTGGAACACCACTAAGCAAGGGGGCACCACCAAAGCAAGCGGCACCATGAAGACCAAGGAGCTCTCCAAACAGGTCAGGGACAAAGTTGTGGAGAAGTACAGATCAGGGTTGGGTTAGAAAAAAATATAATTAACTTTGAACATCCCACGTAGCACCATTAAATCCATTATTTGAACATTTTAAGAATATGGA